>NW_019731262.1:3560685-3572594 GCF_002891405.2 Cryptotermes secundus | reverse complement strand
TCAGACAGTAAAATACGGTCACGAGTCCCAAGGAACTCGGACCCGAGGAAGACTGCGCTGGCAAGGGCCAGTAGCATGTAAAAGACAGACCCGTCCTCTCATTAGAGAGGACGCCCCACAAAAAACAAAACCGTAACGTTCAACAGTAATAAATAGCTGGTCATGAGCCCCAGACGGGGCTCGACACCAAGACTTACTGACTGACTGAACGTCAGTCGCAATGTGACTTGGACTTGGACTTGGACTCCAGTAGTTCGATGTAGGAGGGGACGAAAAGAGAAGTCTCAGATCTGAGACAGTAAAATATGGTCGCGAATCCCAAGGGACTCGGAGCCGAGGAAGACTGCGCTGGCAAGGACAGCAACATATACAAAAGACAGATCCGCCCTCTCGTCAGAGAGGGCACCCCACAAAAACAAAACCGTAACTGTCAAATGGTAATAAATATCTGGTCATGAGCCCCAGAAGGGGCTTCACACCAAGACTTACTGATTGACTGACTGACTGACTGACCATCAGTCGCAGTGTGACTTTGACTTGCTCCAGTAGTTGAATACAGAGAGTCCAGTCAGAATTGAATGAGTCCTCGGCAGTCATGGGACAAGGGTTCCGCTGAATATTTAGTGTGAGTAATTTTACAAGAAGTGATCAATAAATCCAATTACCAAACCAATCCCCGTCTTATAAGTCACCCATACAATATACTCAATAGATAATAGAATAGGTGAGTGCAGATGAATACTGTCCGAGTGACAAGCACACTGACAAAGTTTACGTTTATGTAGAAGTCAAAGGGATATATATTGTCATCTAGTATGGATTTATTGACCACGTACAGGTCATATCTACAAATTACTGTAACGCTCTCGCTATTTCCACACTTTACAAAATCACGTTAAGTCTTTTCCAGCTCGCAGTCTCTGACCTAGTAGTTGCCTGGGAGCGGCTTGTAACAATGATTATTCTTCTGCTTTCGTGCTCTGAATGGCGGCTCCCTTTCAACCTTGAATTATTGTTCCAGATGTACTCCTTATAACCCCTCGGCAAGGACCACGTAGAAAACACCGTTTCCAATAGTATTTTCAATGTTGCGCGTCCATTCGTTTATGTTTGTTTACGACAGTTATCTAGTAAGGGCTCTGGTACATTTGTTTATCTGGCGGTCGTTGCATAGTAACGACTCTACATATTATAATATAGACAGATATATGTGGGCCATTTAAACAATCGGTACAAAGGCTGTAGCACCCTTTAGATACAGCTGCCGAATTTTATTTAGGGAGATGGTACCGATAAGTCACAGAAATTTAATCAAAATCATTGGATTTTGTTCTTAAGACGGTACATATTAAGAGTTCCACCTTCTGGGATATAATACTGTGTAGTCCGGTGAAAGCCAAACGACGTTTCGGAGTAACATGTCACCATCTACAGGTCAAAGAGTGAGCCAAACAAGATACTAGAATGAAAATGACTGCTTTACATTGGTTTCTTGTCTGGCTGTCTTCTCTACCTTGAATACGGAGACGAAATGTTAATCCGAATTGTCGGGCTTCTTTAGGACTGCAACAGCGTTATAAGCCAGAAGCGGCGTTCTTCGCAGTCGCCTTCGTAAGAAGCAAATGGGTTATTGTAGAGGGCGTTGTTAGTGTTCCTATCTGGTTCACAGTGCACACCATGAACTTGTTAAACAACTTATCTCAAGACATATCACAGAAGCACATAAAAATGTAATGTAAAAATCCGAAAGTACTTTTACTTCGATACTTGAAGTAATTTATTATTTGCGAGACTGGAAATACGAGATTCAGCGAAGCTAGAAATACACGTTACCTTTCAGTGTTTCAACACATATGTATATTCGCTTCAAAATCTGACTGGCCAGACGTAAAGTCCGTAACTTCCCAGTCATTCAGGTCTACAAGTACATTCTAACAATCTTAGATGGAGAGAGTTTCACTGACATCACGGGAGACTAACATAACAGGTGATGATGCAATGCGGAAAAAGGACATACCCGCGTCACGTGTGCATGAGTATTCGCTATTTCATGCAATGTTTCTTCTTGAACACTAATTTAAAATTCTGCCTTCGTATTAAGGTCAATACGATAATTACGTATACGCTACATAAACTCAGAACTTGATACGTCATAAAAATAATCGAATAGAGCAACAGCTAATTAATTAAACGCAGTTGATTTTTGGTATATGTAAAGTTGTCCCTGTGCTTAATTAATTAATCACCACGCCTTGAACATGTATGGAGAAGTGGGAGTACGGCTCCAGCATTTTCGACCTCGGCACTAGTTTCAGGCGAGGAACATAATGAACGTACTTCAATAACAACAGTTCGAGTGCACATGAACACCAGAATTCAAATTAAGTCATTCGGTAAAACAACTTCTGGTTTAAATCTACCTACCTACCTACCTACCTATTCATCCAACCATCCGTCCATCTGTTCGTCCGTCCGTCCATCCGTCTATCTATCTATCCATGACTCTACAGCCTTTTATGGACCTTGACCTCTTTTTCAGTTTCTTAATCTATACACAGTCAGTATGATACCTTGGACGGGGGATCAGCCCGTCGCAAGGCCGCTACCTACACAGAAAACAATACAAACACAGAATATACGTACACAGACATAATGCCTCGAGTGGGATTCGAACCCACGATCCCAGTGTTCGAGCGGGCGAAGACGGTTCATGACGTAGATCGCGCGGTCACTGTGACCGGCCAGGTTCGAACAGAGGATGAGAATAAAAACATAGGTTATTAGGAATATCAGTGAAATGAAGAACTGAATATTTTGGCACTATTTTTCTTCGCATTTGGTAACGCAAATGCGGCATTTAGGAGCGCTGAGAAGTTTCGAAAACGTAAGCAGAATGATAAACTGAGATTCATTTTCGCCATGTAAGAAACACACTCAGCAGGCTACGTTTGAAAGCATAATATGCAAATATAACAAACATTATTCTTTTTTTTTCATAATGAATAACCATGCAACGTATGCAGCACAAAGAATGCCATCGGAAGTTATGACCCATCACGGATCAAATTCCCGGTATAAAGTGCGCCAGGAAACTGATGTTGGAAGGAAAACTTATTGTCGCGCCACAATCTGCACACGTGCCGCTATGTCACATTTCTATTCCGTGGAGGATAGCAGCTTTGAGGTAATGAATGCAGTTGTAAGGGTAATGTGACTTTAGATTATGCAGAAGTCACATAGTCTCTTGACTAAATTCTGAAGGATTCCGCTACATGCTGCCAGTTATACAGAGTCTTCTAATTACGACACTCCGAACATGCTAGGAAAACGGCAACTGAGCTGGGTTTATCGGGGAATCCGACGGACTTAGGCGGGACTACCGAGTCACATAATGAAAACCCTGTATTATAAATACGTGTACTAAGTACAGTGAGCATGATTTTGGGAAGGCACTAAGGAGATCCAGTCAAACCTAATAGCTTATATGTATAGACTGATTCTAAATTATTGTCGGAGTTTCCGTGGCCTATAATTTTCAAACAGGAAACAAAATAAAACTGTTTAAGGAATATGAAAGTGTAATTCAAAAATATTTATTGCCTGTAGAATCAACTTTTTGAGTTACAGTTTCATATTCCGTAAGAAGTTTTATTTTAGAATTTCCAGCTTGAAAATTATAGGCCAAGGAAACACCGTCAATAATTTAGAATCATTCTGTATAATGCCAGTACCACTGTGTTGAAATGTCCATGCGGACTCAAGTCATTTCCCAACTTCGATAATTTACACACGTTAGCGTATTTCTCTTCGCTGTATTTGTCAGTATATTTCAAGCATGTAACAACGACGCCATGAATGAGCGACATTAAATTTGGCATTGCTAATTCTTACTGAGGTTTATCGACAAAATTTAATACATTTTGCCCTAATTGAACAACAGACAGCGTGGTCAGCGCAACGAATCCCCACGACTGTTAATTTAGGTTTTCTACACCGCAGCCGCTATTTCCTTGAAATAGATCCTAAATTATCCTCACGAGGCTGAGTGGACCCCGTTCCATACCCACTACTTCTCAGAAAATTTGGTAGCGCCGGGAATCGAACCAGGACCTCTGGAACTCTGACCACTAGAAATGAACAACAGACTATCATGTTAAAGTAGGTGTGTACTCAATATATATGGGCGGATACGGGAAAGCCTTTGTGACAAACGAAACTGGTCTGTAAAGAGATGCAGACTATAGTTTATACGAACCTTTCCTGGGCCAGCAGTAGTTACTTTTCTCCTTATTCCTGTTGCTTCCCTCTGGGCCCCTCTGCAGACCTAAGGTGTGATTCTAAATTATTGTCGGAATTCCCGTGGCCTATAAACGAAAACCCCGACGATAATTTAGAATAATTATGTATACCTAAACCATGTTCTCAACGCGCGTCTCGGTATGCTTACTTGGCTTACCTTTCGACCCTGAAGATGGAAGCAGTACATTCCTCCGAAACGTCGGTGAATCAGCTGATTTCACGACGTGACATCCCAGAACATAGTACTGTTTATGGTCTCTCCTACGGTAAATAACTATCTTCACGATCCTTTAGTCTTCCGAAACGCGATGAAGTGTGATTTTGTAGGTAGGTACCAAAGTTTCGGGGGGACCTGCTATCTCCATTTTCAGAGTAACCCGCGCGGGAAGAGATGGTAAAAGTATAGGGATACGAGGCCAGGAACTGCTGAGTATAGTGATATCACGTTCCTCCTAAACGTCGGTATATATCTACTAGACTGCACAGCATCATGTCCCAGAATACCTATTCTTCATATTCACTACCGTGATGTTAGATCTTACATCTGCCTTCATCACGGAATGATGGTGGAATTCGAAGCAGGCGTTTCCCGAAGACAGAGGCAGTTTACATGTAGGAACGTCGTATTAGTTGCAGGTTCTCAAATGTCACTTATGTTTGATAGGCTCATGTGACACTCGAGGGAGAAATGAACTGTCACTATTATTGCCTACGAAGAAGACGTTTCTTAACAGAAAACAATAGATTTCTAAATATCAACTCAATTTCTCCCTTGTCAGCAATTCCTAAATGGCGGCCGGAAGTTCTTTTGAAATGTTAACAAATCAAGATGAATTCAAACATTCCAACAGCGTTGGAAGAAATGTCATTCTATAAGGTCTTTGTGCATACTTGGAAGAATACCTATGGTTCGATTATCGCATTTCCGATTTTTAACGTATAAATCGTCTAACAAAGACAAGGCGATGTACCTCTCTACAATTTGTGAGCTACAAGTGACGATAAGGCGATGTAATTAACAAAGGTCCACAAATGTGTAATGTGCAAGCTGAAAATATCGGCATGATTGTCGGGCGACTTTTATCATTGCCCTTGGTTACTGAAGCTTAACGTGTCCCTAAACGAATAATACAATGGTCAAGATCGTCCAGCTGAACACATCACCAGCCTCGCCCTCTCTTCCTTAGACGACAGTATCCTAGCCATATGAAGAAATCAAGCAAGTGAGGAAAAGAGATTTTTTATCTAAAGGACCCACGATAATATTGATTCTGAAAAATGAAACAACCTCAAATCTCTCTGCTCTTAAAGAGGCTGCGGCCTTATATCAGAATACGATTGAGTGTTGTCATAAGCACAAAGCTAAACAAATAAATGAATTCATTATACCACATGACGCAGTAGGGTAGTTGGTTGAGGCACTATGCTACAAGCCCGAAGTTCGCGGGATCGAATCCCGATGAGGTGGATTTTTTTCAATTTACCTAATCCTTCCAGCAGCACTATGGCCCTGGGATCGACTCAGCCTCTGACAGAAATGAGTACCAGGAATATTTCTGAGGGTAAAGGGCGGCCGACCGGCGCGTAAGGCTGACAACCTCACCGCCATCTGTAAGCCGAATGTCTACAAAACGTGGGAGCCTCGACCTCTCACAGCCCTGTGGGCCTCCACGGCCTGTTACAGGGATACCTTTACCTTTTATACCACGTGACATAGGGCAGAAAGTCTTCGCGCTGAACAACACAGTGCCCTTCAAGTCTGCATCACTGATTTCAGAACGCAGCTTAACTACTGTCTCTTCCCCAGTTTGTAGACTCGGACAAAGAATAATCGCACTGTACCGGCACATAAACCATCGAGAGGCTGGTAGCCATTCACAGTGAAATAATGAGTACTTCAGAATCTCTCAGCAAAACTGTACCTCACTGACAAAGGAAACACAGACAGTCCCAAGGAGAAATGGAGACGGAAATTCTTGGATGAGAGCCAATGGAACAGACTTCATCAGCCTACAGAATCCAACTAGTTTACGAACGTAACGAAAATTCTTAAGTTTGTTACGAATAGGCCTACACAGATATAATCAAACACTTAATCGTAAATCCTTCCATAGTTCAAGCATTTAGTAAGGACAGTAACAACTTAAAATTACATTCACATACAAATTTGGGGAACATTAAATTCAACCATTTAAGGGACAAGATTTTTCTCTTCTCCAATTCGTCCAGAGCGGCCCTGGGGCCCATCCAGCTCCCTATCCAGTGGGTACCTGGGGCTGTTTCCCGGGCGTAAAACGGCACGCGCGTGAAATTGACAACTCACCTCAAACTAGAGACGAAGTAAAGTATATCTCCACTTCCCCATACGTCTTCAAGGCGTAGCGATTTATTGAGTAAATACAGGGATATCGCTACCTTTACAATTGGCCATGCCATAGCTCAGGCGATTAGTCGCCGGCTTCCCACCGCGGAAGCCCTAGTTCGAGCTGAGGTCAGGTCACGTGCGATTTGTGGTGGACACAGTGGCACTGGGGCGGGTTTTCTTCAAGTCCTTCGGTTTCCCCTGCCAATTCTCATTCCACCGACTGCTCCACATTCATCATCACCTATGGGTGACAAACTTCGATTTCCCATCCCAAGGGGATGCACGTGTTGCGAGTGTTATGAATATACGGACCTAAATGGAAGGGGGGCGCGTAGGCAATTACTTGGTGTCTGCCACTGGTTATCTCAACAGAACGTGCCATGGATTTCGTCGAGGCCGCTGAGATAAGAACTGCAGTGTGTGCACGGGCTATAACCGGGCCATAATTACGGCGCGTCTACTTCCCTCCGTCAATACAGCACCAGCCAATGCTACTTCTTGTCACACTTCTCACGGGAAGTCCAGAGGCCGGAGGTCACCGGGTGATAACTATGGTGACAAGGAACTGCATGACGTACCTGCGTTTAATGGATTGCTACCAAGGATAAAGATAAATGGGTCATTAGTACAGGTGCTTAGTTTATAGGGCCGCAGTCTGGCCTTCGATTGAATTAGAACATAATGTGGCGTATAGACCCGTTGCCGTTACTAGGTAACGCCCATAATAGAAGAACAGGGTTTTCTGTGGTCCGCGCCGTGGTCATTTCTGGGCAAAGTCTCAGTAAACACGTTTCCGCGGCAACGGACATGTACTCAGCAATGTGGTCCGTGCCGAGATGATGGACAAAGTGAGTTGATAGTTTAGTTCTGTACTCGAGGATGCGAAAATAGGACCTGAGCGCGTGAAGCTGAAGAATCTCCACTGTTAGAAGCAGTTGCCAGGGAACGGCTGTTGAAGACATAGCAGCATGGAAAAATTCTTAGCGGTTGCTGTGGTGATGTGTGAATTGGTGAAATTAGCGTTGGCGCTGCAACTGCTTGTAGTTCTGAGTCGTGTGTATAAGTGGTCAATAAATCTGTTCACTAATCCAAACCCCGTCTATAGTCACACACATACACGTGACAATATCAAAGGAAGGGTGAGGGCTTGCAGAGTGAGACATAGTAATTAATGATGACTGAAGCCTACAAGAGACGATGAGACTAAAAGCTCTCCTCGAGCATTTGAACAATAACGAGAACTGGCAGTTCTACCAATTAGGATAGACGCCCAAGAACAGGCGTCTACTACACAAATTAATTATAACTGACATTTTACGCTTAGAAACACTATAGGAACTCTCTAAAGCAGGATTTATAAGGTACAGGGTGAATAACTGTTCAGTTGTTAGTTCCAACTAAATCTTGTATCTCGGGGGAGGGGGGAACTAACGACAACGATTGAAGTTCACGATGAAATTAGGAGAAGAACAGAATCTGGAAATGATTCGATTCCAAAGATGCTATTATCCTCAAGAGTATGAAATTCTGAGGTTTTCTGCCGTGCAGATGGGTCTTCACAACCAAAACGACTGTATTGCTCATAATCACAGCTATGTGAATCACAAATCCAACATTCTTTCGTCCTGTTTTCTAAGATCTATGCGGATTGGGATATACGAAACAATAATTTTGAGGACGAAAAAGAATGGCGCAGCGCTAACGCTCTTGACTTGTATTCGCGAGATTCTCTGTTGGAATCTAGGCCGTGACACCGCCGATCCCAACAGAGTTTCCATGATTATCTTCAGTCGCTGCAGGTATACACTGGGGTAGTACCTCGATCAGGAAACGACAGCTTCCTTCGAAATTCCCTCCAGTTCATCAGTCACTCCACCATTCGACGCTGTATAGTTCAGGGGATAGCTCAGTCGGCATAGTGACTGACTACTGGCTGGGGCCCAGCAGGGTCAAGAAATGTTCCTTCTCTGTGTCGTGCAGACCGGCTCTGGGGTGCACCTCCTATCCAATGGGTACCGGGGGCTCTTTCCCCGGGGATAAGCCGACCGGGGCGTGATGCTAACCACTCTCCTCTGTCTAATGCTAAGGTCAAGAATGGTGGAGCCATATCTTCACTCCCCCATACATGTCATGGCGTGGTGCTTAATTAAGCACAGGGACAACTTTTATCTTATGGTCCCACTTATGGTGATGTGCGGACGTTTCAGACTAAGAGTTATAAGCATCCCCCTCCCCCCGACTTGCCATGTCAAGTATCCGCCATCGAGCTCTGAGAGTATCAATGACAAGTAACGGCCACGCCATAGCTCAAATGGTTAGTCACTGGCTTTCCACCGCGGCGGCCCGGGTTCAATCCCGGGTCTGGTCAAGTGGGATTTGTGGTGGACAAAGTGGCGCTGGGGCAGGTTTTCTCCGAGTACTTCGGTTTCCCCTGCAAACCTTCATTCCACCAATTGCTCTATAATCACCCTCACCTATCATGTGGGGCTGGTACAATAGGCCAGAAGTGGCCACAGTACAAGGGAGTTAGTCCCATCTCACTAGGAACAAAAAAATAATCAATGAAAAGTAAACGCCCTGATATTGACGAAATCCAAGAAAATACACGAAGTACGCTTCTTTAATATGGCAATAGGTGAGCAGAGAAACATTAACCCATTTCATCCCATTGTGTGCAAAGTTCCTTAGCACAGCGTTATTGGTTTCTCCTTGTTTTCTATCCCTGTCTGGTTCTCCTGCCAGGAGACCATAACCGGTTTTATAGTATAACACCGATATTTTTTTTATTGCTAGTGGGGTGGGACTAAGCCCCTTGTACTCCGACCACTTCTGGCCTATTGTACCAGCCCCAGATGATAGGTGAGGGTGATTGTGGAGCAATTGGTGAATGCAGATTGGCAGGGGAAACCAAAGTACTTGGAGAAAACCTGCCCCAGCGCCACTTTGTCCACCACAAATCCCACTTGACCAGACCGGGGATCGAACCCGGGCTGCCGCGGCGGGAAGCCAGCGACTAACCGCTTCAGCTATGGCGCGTAACACCGATATAAGTCCATTCTGTTTTATGCTTGGCAACTGCTTAATTGGTAAAGCAAACACAATGCATCGACATGACGGTAATAGGAAAGCATTTGCCAACGGGAATATGGAGTATAAATAAATAAATAAACAAATAAATATATAAAAGGAAAGGTAAAGTTGTCCATGTGCTTAACTAATTAAGCACTACGTCAAGAAGGCGTATGTGGGGAGTGGAAGTAAAAGGTAAAGGTAAAGCTATCCCTGTAACAGGCCTCGGGGGCCCACATTAACTAGACAATCGGCTCAAAGATGGCGGTAAGGTTGTCAGCCTTACGCGGCGGCCGCACTTATAAATCCATATTTTCTTGATCTCGGCACTATCTGGAGGTGAGTGATCAGCTTCACGCCCCGGCCGCTTTACCCCCGGGGAAAGAGCCCCCGGTCCCCATTGGATAGGAGATTGTGTGGACCCCACAGCCTGTCTGGACGACGTGGAGAAGAGAGAATTCTTCACCGTACCGGGACTAACACTATATTTATTCATAATATCTAAGCAATTCTAATATGTCAATGAAGGTAAATTTCTCGCTGTGCATAATTACGCACTACGCCATGAAGGCGTATCGGGGGTGCATGTATAGATCCACATTTTCTTGAACTCGGCACTACCTCGAAGTGAGCTGTCAGCTTCACGACCCGAACACTTTATCCCCAGGGAAGGAGCCCCCGGTCCCCATTGGATAGGAGGTTGGGTGCATCCCACAGCCGGTCTGGATGACGTGGAGCAAAGAAAATTCTTCACCTTACCGGGACTCAAACTATATATTGTCACGTGTTGGGTATATGTCATGCGACAAATAACTTTACGCCGTATTGAATATAGCGAATTTATTCCACATTCGCTCGTACACTTATACAGTTCACAATTACACAATTACTGCCATCGGCAGTGTCACAAATACTTCTCCTGTAGTTATTTCCATCCACTCAATAACAGTGGACTTCAACTCACTCCGGCGAATGCTAGACTGCAACTGACTGGTTAGTCTCTCTCTAGTAACTGGCTCAATACTCACTACTCCTGAATAGTGTTCGCTGCTCCTTATTTAGGCTCGGAACGGACAACATAGAGAACACCTTGCTACTCGGCAACAGATATCAGCTATTGTTGTCAGGTGTTTCTACCTACGCATTGCCTATAAATAGTTGCTGCACGTAGTCGCCTGTTGCGTGACGTCACACCCTCGCGGGGAGGGGTGTTTACCGAGGGTTGCGTAATGATAGGAGTGGGGTTACGTGACGTCACTCGTGGAAACGCAGAGTTCACGTGACCCCTACTTCCTGTTGCGCCATCCACGTCACAATATATACCTATATATTGATAGTATCTAAGCAGTTTTAATGTTTCAATAAAGGTAAAGTTGTCGCTGTGCTCAATTAATTAGGCACCACGTCATGAAGGCGTATGGGGGAGTGGATATACAGCTTCAGGCGTCCTTGACTTCGGAACTGCATGGAGGTCAGTGGTCAGCTTAACACCCCGGCCGCTTTACCCCCCAGATAGCCACTGGATAGGAGGCTGGATAGGCCCCAGAACCAACTGGTTAATTATGGGTACAGTCCACAGACAACGTTCATTTGAAAACATGTGAATACCTTAATTTTCTCTTCTCCACGTCGTCCAGACCGGTTTCGGGGCCCACCCAGCCTCCCCTACAATGAGTACAGGGGGCTCTTTCCCCAGAGGTAAATCGGTCGCGGTGTGAAGCTGACCACTCACTCACCTGCAACTAATGCCGGGTTCAAGAAAACGTGGATCTATATAGTCACTCCCCTTACGTCTTACTGGTGTAGTGCTTGATCAGTTAAGCACAGGGACAACATAACCTTTTTTTACATGTGAATATCTACATAATTTGATAGAGATCAATTCGTGACCTTCGGACCTAGCCGCATAAAAACATGATGTCAGAAACTAGCAATGGGTTTAATATATCTGGCAACAGCGGTTTTCCCGATTAGCAGCATCATAACCGTTTAGCGCCTTTCGGATGACGTCACATCTCAACAGCCCTGGACCAACATGACTGTGAGAGAGAGTCTGTGAACCAACCAGCGGTATGCTGGCACTCCTAGACTCCGTCGGCCACTACAGCTGTACGGAGCCGTGGGCCGGCCGACGGGAAGCAGCGGGGGGGGGGGGGGGGGGGGGGGGGGTGTGGAA
>NW_019731262.1:3425280-3560617 GCF_002891405.2 Cryptotermes secundus | reverse complement strand
CACGACGCTGGGGAGGGGGGGGGGGGCGGGGGCGGGGGGGGGGGGGGGGGGGGGGGGGGAATGGAGGGTATTCGGACTGGCAACGCGTTAAAATACCCTCCATTCTACATCGCTTCTTACACATTAGCATTAAAATAAACATAATCATCATCAGCAATACTCTCATTCGTAAAGCTGCAATTAAATGTTATTTCACAAGACATAAAATGCTTATAGGAGGATATGAGGTTCTGACAGCGGTGGTTATGAAGAGTTCCATCTTGTTGGATGTAACGCCATGTGATCCATTGAAAATCAGCCTACATTTTAGAGGAACATGTCGCTTCCATCTTCAGTAGCGACGAATGAACCAAGCAAGATACAAGCATGAAGCAGGTAACATACAGACCTTATTCTTCGATCGTGAAGATGGATTTGAGATGTTTATCCGAAACGCCGGTTGATTTTCAACGGAAAACACGGCGTTATATCCCAGAAGATAGACCTGTTCTTATAAAGTCTTGCCCGTATATAAAAAAGAAACCTTTTTTTATTTATGATTTACATATGTACGCTGTCAGTTGCTCGGGCTATGCAGAAATCGACGGTGGGACGATGGGTGAAGATGAATTAGAAAGTTATTTGGAAGGATATCGAAAGCGTCCTATTTCAAAGTACTATCCAAATACTGGCCTGAAGAAACTGAGGAAAGCCAAGGAGAGGAAATTAAGCAATTAATTACAATAAGCACGTGGCATATACAAACAAAATGAAATAGTCGATTCGGAATAAGAATTTACACCCACGTCATAAACAAAATGTTTCTAACAAATATGCTCACATCCAAACAGTACGTATGTTCGTGACGGGGCCCATCCAAAGAGTCTTGAAATGGCAGTGAGAAGAGTAAGAGGTTGTTGTAAGATGGCCGCAAGCCTGGGAGTTAGTTGGAGCAATGATATGTGAGATAGTCGTCGGCCAGTAAGGATGTGAACACAAAAGCTGAGGAAGCTACGGCATTGGAAGCCATTACCAGGCGACAACCAGTGAAGATAAAGCATAATGAGAATACTTACTGCGTGCTGTAATGAACTGCAGAGTGTGTGAATTAGCGACAGCGCTATAATTATTTGTAGCTATGATCTGTAAGTGTGCAAAAAATGTAATTACCAACCCAAACTCCGTCTGTAGGCACATTTTATCACGTGAAAATGTTCAAGAAACAGGTGCGACGGTTTGGACTGGAGTCGACTTGTTCAGGACAATGAAGTGAAGACGTCCTGCGAATAATGTAAAGAGCTTTTAAGTATCCATAAAATATAGGGAATTTCTTGACTAGCTGATGACTATTGCTTCTCAAGAAGGCATCCGCTAGTTCCGTATGAGCTAAGAGGGGGAAAGCCAGACAAGATACGAATGCCCTGTCTAGAAGTCTCCCTTGCAGCCTCTCAGCGCGTCTAATTTTAACCAGCCTCTACGTGGGTGAGCAGAACAGAACAACAGCCGTATATACGGAAGCTACGCGTCAAGAAGAGCACTTCCCTATCGTTAACTTTATGGCTGTGCTTCTGGCCGTGGCTGATTTCCGGGTCTATAATGGCGGTGACCCAATAAGATAATCTATTTAAACATGACATTCAAAGATGAACCTAAGGTTTAACATTTCCCAATGAAGATTACAGTCTTTTCGGATATGACGCCGTGTAGTTTAGACAGGTACCAACCTTACGGTGGAATCGGCTGCGTCCATCTACTGGGTGAGTACTCTTCTGTAGTGACTACAAATAGCTGAAGGGATCTCTTGAAGAACTAGGATTATTTGCGAGAGTTATATAAAAAAAATTAAGTATATGTTGCTGTCACGTCACCAGAATGCAGGGCAAAATCATGATATAAAGACAGGAAACAAATGTTTTGAAAATGTGGCACAGTTCAGATATTTGGGAACGACGATAACAAATCAAAACCTGATTCAGGAGGAAATTAAGGAGACTGAATTCGGGTAATGCTTGCTACCATTCAGTCCAGAACCTTTTGTCTTCCATCTGTTGTCCAAAAACATAAAAATTAGAATATACAAAACTATAATTCTGCCTGTGATTCCGTATGGGTGTGAAACTTTTTCTCTGACATTATGGGAGGAACGTGGACTGAGGGTGTTTGAGAACAGGGTGATGAGAATATTTGGACCGAAGAAAGATGAAGTGACAGGAAGTTGGAGAAAACTGCACGAGGGGCTTCGTAACTTGTACTCTTCTGCAAGTATAATTAGAATGGTCCAAGTCAAGGAGGATGAGATATACAGGGCATGTAGCACGAATGGGGAGAGAAGATGAATGCATATAGGACATTGGTGGGAAAGTCAGACAGAAAGAGAGCACTGGGAAGACCAAGACGTAGGTGGGTTGAAAATATTAAGATTAATCTGAAAGATATACGATGGAATGGTATGTACTGGATCTATCTGGCTCATGATACGGACCAGTGGAGGGCTCTTGTGAACAAGGTAATGAACCTTCGGGTTCCATAAAATGCTGGGAAGTTCTTGAGTAGCTTCTCAAGAAGGGCTCAGGTCCAAGAGTGATGACTGAGTGATATCAAAATGGACCTTGAAGAAACAGAATGTGAACTGGATTCATCTGGCCAAGAATATGGTCCAGTGGTGGGCTCTTATGAAGACGGTAATGAATTTCTGTGCTTCATAGGTGGCGAGGGATTTCTTTACCAGCTGAGCGACTATTAGCTTCCCAAGAGGGGCTTTGCATCATGGAAGTACACACACATCACAACCGAACTTCTCTGTGATAAGATATTTATGTTTTGGTGGAATAAAATGAGAGAAAACAAATCGCCTAACGGTTCCCGTAGTTGGAAGCGATTTTTGTAACCGATAAGAAGGGCACAAGCTTCACAAACCTACCGCAAACAGCGTCTGCATGTTGGCAACAGAATACAATTCCAATTAGTTTCTTTAGACGGCTCGAGGACGTGAAAACCACAACGGCTGAAGTGGGGGGTGTTAGGGGCATGTTTCCATGGTCACGAAATTGGTGGGCGTTGTGTCCGCGCGCGAGGGGTCCAGATTCTGGATCGATGATATTAAACTGCGTGGACCTGTGTACCCAGCTCGCCACTACAGGCTCTCAACAAACAGGCATTTCAAAAACAAGGTCCGCACTGAGGACCACATCAGCCATCTGACCTAACACCCGGTCAAATGGTAAAACCCTTACTTCAGTCTGTCGGTTAAATTGCTGCTGGTCCTCGTCAGCACAGTCACTTCTGGCTTCAGGTCTCTTCGAGATCTATGACCAAGATTTTTGTTCTCTCCTAGACGTGCGTGTTTAGAAGTGGGGCCTGCTCTTCGACGAGGGGAAGTTCGTCTTTCTGCGTAGGCGCCATGTTTGTTGTACCGTAGGTACAAGCCCTAGCTTCTGATTGACTGCTGGTCCTCGCCAGCACAGATATTCTTGGTCCTATGTCCCATGGGACTCATGACCATATTTTTATATCTGACGGCTCTGGGAGCCTTCAGCCACCCCGCCCCCCAAACCTGGAGGACCAGGTCTCTGTATTTATGTCTCCCAGTGACAGGGCGACACCCTGTTTATTTTCGCCGCCTTATACGACTCGCAGGGTTATGTGGATCAGTCCATGATCATGATTTTTGTTCTCTCCTAGACATGTACGTGTTTCTAAGTGGGGCCTCCTCTTCGAAGAGGAGAGGGGTCTGTTTTTCTGTGTAGGCGCTACGTTTGTTTCACTGTGGTTTCCAGTCAGGTCCAGTAAATTGCTGCTGGACTCGCCAGCACAGTCATTCTTCGTTCAGAGTTCCACGAGACTCATGACCATATATTACTGCCTGACGACTCTGTAAGCCGTTGAGGCACCCTTGCTACGTACTCGGGAGGTTGGCTATCCTAACTGGCGTTTCCGTGGTTTCCTTGTCCAGCCAAATTCTTCCCTCCACGCCCATTCCAAGTCACTATTCACTAATCGTCCTATCTCAGTAACTTATTCTATATAATATATATAAATAAATATTCTTAAATTAATACGTTGATCAACTTTCATAGGCCTACACGGCGTTATATCCCAAAAGACAGAAATCTTCATAACCACCGCTGTGAGAACCTCAAATCCTTAAAAATCATGTTTTATAATTAAACAATCGACCAAAACACTATGATTAATTAGGCAGGTCTCTAAGTTTCAGTAACAAGAGCGACATGTTTAGATTAATAAATTCTTTATTGACTTGTTGGATATGTGGTTCTCACACCGGTGACTACAAAGCAAACCATCTTCTGGGATGTAACCCCGTGTAGTTTGGTAGAATGTCGCCGACGTTTACTTATTTCTTGGTTTGCTCTTCCACCCTGAAAATGGAAGAAGTGCATTCCTCCAAACCGCCGGTTACGTTCTACCTTACTAGACGGTGTCACGTCCCAGAAGACAGTACACTCTTCAGACTCACCAGTGTGAGAACCTCATACCCAACAAGAGAGAACTTCTGTGTGCAGTGAAGCGATGTTTTGTCACGTAGCAATGGTTCTTCTTTAAGCAGGGGAAGGCAGCAAGTGCCTGCGCCTGGCACAACGGCAGCCCTACATGCAAACCAGTCACTTCACGTTCCCCCAACTCTTCTTCTTCCTGCAGCCCCTCACCCGCGCCAATTGGAACGAAAGAAACGGGTGATCGAAGGACCGAAAGGAGAGAAGACAAGGCGCCATTTTCTTCACTACTTTTCTACCCACATTGTCGCCAGTGAAAGCTAAAGGTAAAATTATCCCTGTGCTTAACTAATTAAGCACTATGCCATGAAGACATAAGGGGAAGAGGATGTACACGTATATATCCACATTCTCTTGACCTCGGCACTAGCTGGAGGTGAGTGGTCAGCTTTACGCCCCGCCCGCCTTACCCCCGGTACCCACAGGATAGGAGGCTGGGTGGGCCCCAGAGCCGGTCTGGATAATTCTAACTATGTAACTATGCACCATGCGATGAAGGCTTATGAGGGAGTTGACGCTGATCAGTCTTAGCCCTTATTTATTTGGATGATTATAAATGACCATGAACTTTATTTCTAATTTATTCTCGGAAATTTTAAATTCAAAAGTCTTATATTTCGATATTACTGGAACTTTATTGTGATCTATAATATCGTATTTCTTTGTCTGGGACGTGCAATACGGTGTTTATGTTGAAATTTCTAGAATCTGGCAGGACCAAGGAGTCCGGAGTTCTGACATTTACGAGCAGTCATAAATTTAGCTCGGGTACAGGAAACCGGAAGCGCCTACAAAAGTCAATCAGAAGGACAGGTCAACACTCGTTACAATTGCCTGTGAATGAGGGCCATTATGATATAGTTCCATCATTCCTGACCTCGGCACTAGTTGGAGGTGAGCGGTCAGCTTTAAGTCCCGGCCGCCTTATCCCCGAGAAAGAGCACCCGGTACCCTTTGGATAGGAGGGTGGGTGGGCCCGAGAACCGGTCTGGTTATGTTTTAACTATATAATTAAGCACAATGTGATGAAGGCATATGGGGGAGTGGAGGTATAGTTCCATCATTCTTGACCTCGGCACTAGATGGTGGTGCGTGGTGAGCTTCACGCCTCGGACGCTCTACCCCGGGACCCATTGGATAAGAGTGTGGGCGGATCTCAAAGCCGGTCTGCCTTTGCTGGGAATGGAACCCCCACTCCTAGGCCGTGCATCCCGTAGCCCAGTCGCTATACCGAGTGAACTATCCTGGTCCATCCATTGCCACCAGTCGCAGAGGTTTAGAGATGAAAATGTATAAATATATCCTGACAGTTGAATTTCTCGTGAGGCGAATATTTCATAAATGCAATCTGCACCTGAAGGAACGTTGTCTCTGTGCTCATGTCATGAAAGTATGTGGGGGTAGTGGAGGTATAGCTTCACACATTCTAACTGCGCCGGTAGATGGAGGTGAGCTGTTACCTTCAGTGGTTAATGGTAGGGGAGTGAAGGTGATCACATCCATGTAATGCCGACGTGTAGTGGCGCAGTAGTATCTGAATCAAGCCAAGCATGAAGCATGCAGTAAGGAGAGCTTGATAGCACTCTTCATGAGAAAACAAATTTCTCAGGCGCGCGCCCTTCGGACATACTGTAACATGACGCCTGAAAGCCAGAATAGCGGGGCCAGAGTAGACGTTTATTGTTATACAACGACTCGGTAAACAGGCTCCCACGACAACGAATACGTAAACAAGAATGAAGGGATTGTTAGGAAACGGTGTTTTCTGTTGGGTTCGCCCTGAGGTGATATAACTTGCTGAATAACAACTGAGGGAAGCAGTCGAAGATGACTGAGATGGCAAACGAGTTAGTTGAGACTTGAAAGTCAGTCTGTGAAGAGAAGGCTTAGCGTGTGATGAGACTTCATTTGTGCTGCCGTTGACAGTGAGACTGTTATATATCCGTTGCCAGGATACAACTCGTGAAGACTGAGAAG
This sequence comes from Cryptotermes secundus, assembly GCF_002891405.2. Lineage (NCBI taxonomy): Eukaryota > Metazoa > Arthropoda > Insecta > Blattodea > Kalotermitidae > Cryptotermes > Cryptotermes secundus. Next base: position 3,554,147 of record NW_019731262.1, on the reverse strand, counting down.
ACTTGATTCCTTACTGAGTTTTAATATTAAGAGATTTCAGATAGCAAAACGTGTGGTGAAATTAATCATCTGAACAATTGATAACGGGACAGCCTGTTGTCTCTATCTCCATAGTAAGTCTCCTAACCTGGAGATGGAGACACACTCTATAGTCTGGCATACAGTTACGAACGTTTCGGATGTATCTGTTGCCTCCATCTTCAGGAAGAAATATATAGCAGGTTCCTCCGAAACATTGGTAACTCTCCACCAAATTACACGGTATCACATCCAAGACAACGAGAATCTTCAGTTCTATCGCTGAAGAATTTCGGGAGGTAATTAATTTTGAGAAATTAAATGAAAATTAAATAATATCGTTAGAAACAATACATGATGTCCTTGATTAACTTCAAACAACGCAAGTCATGTTGTTCTGTGAGAAAACCGATTTATCTATCCATATAAGTACCTTCATTTCAGTTCATCGCAACTGAACTTCACGGGCAATTAACAGAGGCTGCTTTATCGATACATCGGTCAGTGTTTCTCTGTACACAGACCTGCTTATGACTGCATACCACGCTGCTGCTGCCACGTCTTCCCTTTCTTTCTGTTGGAAGACACATAAATCCGTATTTCCAGTCTGCGGCGATAGCCAAATGCCCCTGAAGGGGAACATCTCAGACGTCTGAGCGAGCGCTCAGGCAGTGCACTGAACTAGATGCAGAACACGCTCACATATATTAACATAACCCGCTTTTGCTTTCAAGCTTCAATGAATCATGTCAGACTAAAAACTAAACCTAACAAAGCAACTCCGAACTGTCATCCTTTCGGTTACGGCAAACAAGAAGCATATAAAGATTGTCTGTTCGATTAAACAAAGATGGCCAACGGCCGTCTGATTACTTTTACATTCAAGGAACGGGGATACATAAATCTTTGCAACGAAGATATAAGAAATACAAGGTGTAACCAACCATTAAGGCCGTGCCATAGCTCGGGTGGCTAGTCGTCGGTTTTCCACCGCGGAGGCCCAGGTTCGATCCAACGTGGGATTTGCGGTAGGAATACGGGCACTGGGGCAGGTTTTCTTCGAGTACTTTAGGTTTCCCTGCTAATTCTCATTCTACCGACTGTTTCACGCTCATCTGTCATCCGTGGTTCGTGCATTAGGACCAACAGCAGCCGGTGTACTCACTGAACTCAGTCACACAACTATACAGCTTTTACTCGGACCATTTTTCGCTCCTGTAAATGTTTAGTGACATACAAATGTGCACGCAGGTCTTCCAGTAAAGTGGTCGTTAAAACTGTCAGATATAAATGAACCGGAGTTCTGATCCATAGTGTTTTGCAAAATTCTCTGGTATAAAACATCATGAAAACCCGTCAGGCGGTTCTCGAGTTCTTTCATGCGTGGTGATGGACGGACGGAGAGAACTTGATAAGAGGGTCCGCAGGATGCGAATGTACCTGCTACTTTCCATACATCAGCATTAATACGAGAATCAGTAAATAGGACACAAATTAACATAGAACGTAAAACACGTGATATTCGAACCTGGAAAAAACATTTATTTCTTGACATATCCTCCGCCAACATTCATACACTTGTCCCAACGCTTTACAAGCGCGTCAAAACCCGCAGCATAGAAGTCTTTTTGACTGCTGTCTCAGCCATCTCCGCACCTCCGTTTCATCTTCTTTGTCATCAGCGAAACGTTTACCACCTAGCTGTGAACCGCTTTACGGGACAAACACTTCCAAATATAAATAGGAAACATTTCTTTATGAATATCCTTTGCAGTAAGTCCTCTGGCCCACAAAAACAGACAACAGAACGCTGGTCTTCGTTAGTACACTCCTCAATTATTGTCGCCATTTAGACTACCGACACCCGCCTCTGAACATGCGCATGCGCGTCTGCTACCTAGACTGTCATTAAGCTGGTCTGTGATGCTACTTAGTGATACCCGTAGAAAACCTATTACGTCAATTACAGCTGTTTTATCCATTTGTGACCTATTTACTTAGTTAGTTAGTTAGTTATTGGAGAGCGTGGGTTTCCCCATGCACTTAGACCAGTATTGGTCCACTGTGCTTCCCTCTATGATATTCTACCAGTCTCTATACCCTACCGATAAATGGTGCGTACCATCAGCAAGCGAGTTCGGCCACTTGCTTAGCGGTGTCTATAATGCTTCCCCCATCTATCAGAGGCCTTAGAGACTATTGTTGGGCGGGAAACGTCCTGGAATTTGCCTCAGTGATCTCCTTAGGAGATATGAGGTTCTTTTACGTGCCGTAAAGTTACGATACGGGACACACAGCTTAAAGTCCCTCCCGGAAGACTTGTTCCCTGAATTTTTCCGCCCTTAAAATTCGACGACCTCCGCCAGGTATTTGAACCCGCGTACCACGAGTCATGAGGTGGGAACGTTACCTCTAGACTACGGAGGCCGCTGACCTATTTCCTTAGTCTCCCCTCGTACATAACGTTATATTGTCCACTATGGGAACGAGGGTTATCACAGTTAATGACGCAGACTGCCACGTCATTACAAGAACGGTACTATAGGCCAATTCTATTTTCATCATACTTCTGGTATTCATACGCTAGTGGGAAATGCAATACTTGCACAGGACTCTTCTTCTGCAAGGTTCCCTAAACAATATATGACGTACCTTGGTCCGCAGAATAGACGGACTATACAGTTATCAAGACATGTTCACGGGGTCCACACTGTGATGGCTGAGACATAACCTTATGTTTACAGACATGTTACGGCACAAGAATCTTTCAGAACAAACTTTCTTCCTGAAATAAATCCCCCAAAACAACTGCGCTGTTATTTAAGCGCCAGAAATTGCGTTAGTTTTGTTGCCTCGTTGCGTGACAGCAGACAGGACAGAATATATTAAAGAAGCAGACTTGCAGAGGCGTCACTCCGTGCGGATCAGGGGTTACCGTTTCACATTATTATAGGCCTCTGCCTTTAATAATGTCTGCTTCATCAACTCTAGTCTAACCGCTTGTCTCGAATCTAAATTTATACAGAGCTTTCAATGTATACTTCCCTCACAGTCTCCTAGTCTCTCGATTGTCCCTACATCTGATACAAAATGTGTACATTTTCCGCCATCATCGTCCACTAGTGACATTTTATATGGGATAGCAGACAGTTCAGGTAAATCCTGTGACTTCATATGCTTTTCCTCTGCTGGAAATGTAACTGTAGTCTGCTTAGAAAATGTCAGTTTGCACAACCAATACGAATCTTCAACAGATCAGTTAGTAACTTCAGAAAGGGGTACCCCAACTCTGTCAAACTAATTGGGCTGATGGTCATTAACTGTGCACACAGATCCACGGCACTTGCATTTGGTTTCAGCCCTTGGTAGGGCTCCGCCACTCATTTTTTCCTCATTTCATACTCCCTTTGGGCATATCTCCTTCCCATTAATTTTGTTACCCGTATTTCCTTTTCCAGGAACCGAGATAGCTGAGTATGTATAGTGACTAGGATATGGGCTCGATAACCGAGGAATTCGGGTTCAATCCCAATCGGTAAGAGATTCGCCTCTTCCCATACTGTCAAGACCCGTTTCTGAGGACCACTCAGCCTCCTATGCAATAGATACAGGGGCTGTTCCCGAGTAGATAAAGGGGCGGGAATATGAAGTTGACCACTCACATGCACCTAGTGCCGAGGTTATGACTGAGTGGAGCTATACCTCCACTCTCCTATACGTCATCAATGCGTAGTGCTTAAGTAAGCACAGGGATAACGTTACCTTTATGCAGGATTTGAGATTCTCACAGAGGTGGTTATGAAGAGTACTATGTTACAGGATATAACGCCGTGTAGCCCGTTGAAAGCCAACCGACGTTTCAGAGTAACATATCGCCTCCATCTTCATGGTCGAATAAGCTGAGAAAAATACCAGCGTGAAATCACGTGGCAAGCCAGCTTGTCACCTGCTTCTGCTGGTTGCGTCCTTGGCTTACTCTTCGACCCAGCGGCCTCCGTAGTCTAGGGGTAACGTTCCCACCTCATGACTCAAGGTACGCGGGTTCAAACCCGGCGGAGGTCGTGGAATTTTTAAGGGCGGAAAAATTCAGGGAACAAGTCCTCCGGGAGGGACTTTAAGCCGTGTCGTAGATTTACGGAACGTAAAAGATCCTCATGTCTCTAGGAGACCTCTGAGCAAAATTAGGCAAGTTTCCCGCCCAAGTAGTTTCCAATGCCTCTGGTAGATGGGGGAAGCATTGGGTACCGAGGGCCGACCTCGTTGGCTGAACGGGGCTGATAGCACGCACCAGTACCGGTAGGGTATGGCGACTGGTAGAATATCAAAGGGGGACGTACAATAGACTATTAGTCGCGGTGCATGGGGAAACCCACCCCCTCTAATAATAATAATACTCTTCGACCCTGAAGATGTAGGCGAGCTATTCCTCCAAAACGTCGGGCTCTCTCCGAACTATAAGGCGTTACAACTCAGACGACTGTAAATTTCATAATCACCGCCGTGAGAACCTCAAATCAAACTTGGTATCATATTGACCGAGCATATGCGGAGATAAGATAAGACACACAAAGCGCATCCAGTTGGTAGCAATGTGAAATACATTTCATTATCAGGTCCATACATTACTTGATGTACGTGCATACACATGCCTGCAGCAATGTTATCATCACGAGATATCCTACCTTTGAGTCCAAGACTTCGTAACAATTTGATCCTAACTTCTTGTGTCTTCTCGTCTATCACGTCCCACGCTTCCGATGTACCGACCCAGAACATAGCACTGGCAAGGCTGTTTCAGGTCGCGTACACTGAATGGGCGAGGCACTTGGGCAAGCCCACAGTTCTTCATTCACTCCTTTCCATACATTAGTAATACAAATATTTAAGATTGTGAGAACAAGATTAATATTGTGGAATGTCTGCTGAAAGTCAGAATTATGAAGCCAGCAGAGAGAGCCTTTGCTAGAGAATGGCTCAGTAGCCGTCACGTGACGGTCGCAACAACAGAAGAGCTGTTGGAAGCAGTGTTTTCTGTACGGTCCGTGCTGAGGCTATATAACGATAAATCTAGTCGCTATCGTCCGGAGATAGGGACTAACTCTGTCTATTGGGCTCAACTGAGTAGGTTTTACCTGAAGACGGAGGCAGAATCCAGTCTCCGAAACGTTGTTTTGAAAAATAAAGAGGACCGGTTTTTAGATAAAGACAAGACGATGAATAATATCCAAAAAGCATAATATCTGTACTAATTGTTGCAAGTACTTTAGAAAGTTATGTTGCCTCATGTCTGCACTTGGCTTCAACTCTGTCCTGGTCCGTCGGAGATACGGGGTCTTGTCGGTGGGTGCTCCACCGGCGACTATGGGACCCTGTTGAGTTACCTCACTTCCCACGTGTTCAGTGGGATTTCTGACGTCTCTGGGCATGTGGAACCGGCTGAAAGGAAGCCCAGGAATCTGAAGCAACTTCGAGAAGTTCATTTGTACCCTGTTGGTCGTAGCAGGTGGCCGCAGGCTATGCTGTGGTGCGGCTGACGTATAGGAACCCGAGTTGCGGAACTGAGGAACTGTGTGACGGGACCCAGTACTGACCAATTGAAACGCAGATACAAAGCAGTCTGGATGACGCGTCTGTCTCGGCCATCATTAGTGCCGCTAACCGCTTGACTTCGGCTGTCAATCTGTAGACCTTCGGTATTGATTCTTTTGTTAGTGGCGGAGTCCTAAAGCAGCGAGTTGCGAAGCTGGGACCATTACTGAAACTCGTCTTCTTGTGTTTCGCGAGCCTACTGGGCTCTCATATTAGTAACTCTCCACACCACGTAAAGAACTCGGCAGACTTCGTCCGCACAGTGGGTTCTCTCCGCGCCTGAACCCAGGATGACGTAGCGTGTAAAGCCGTTGCTATGCAACGACAGCGAGACAGGCGAATATACAAGAGCCGTTTCTAGGCAATGGCTCGGTAAACTTGTTACAGCAGCAACGAATCGATGCGCAACAGTAGTTACTGTTGAAAATGCGGTGATTCTACGTGGTCCATGGCGAGAAGTTATAAGGAAGACAACTGGGCCAACCAAGTCAGTTCTGTACGGCAATCTGTGAAGAGTGAACTTGAGCGCGTGAAGCTTAAGAATCTTCACTGTTAGAAGCCGTTGCCAGGGAATGGCTGAAGACAAAGCAAGTTGGAAAATGCTTAGCGGTTGCTGTGGTGATTTGTGAATTGTGAAGAATAGCGGTGGCGCCGTAATTGCTTGTAGCGCCATGTCGTGTGTATAAGTGGTCAATAAATCCAATATACAATCCAAAATCCCGTTTAGTCATACATACCACGTGACAATATGATGGCCGACTTCGATATGCTATCGCTTTTCATCAGGGTGCCGATTAGGGAGCCCATGAATCTACTAGGTCAGCATTGTGAGGAGGAAATCCTGAGGCTCTTCCGCCATGTTCTGACGTCTTCATACACATACTTCAGTCTTTTTGTCCATTTCCACGAACAAACTGATGGCGTGTATCCGGTTATCCACAACTTTTTCATGGAGAACTTCCAGGAGATGGCGCTCAACCGAACTACCCATAAGCCCCTCTGCTTTCGTCGTCTAGTCACACGGCCCCGACAGGCTGAGGAACTTCCCTAACCACCAGAACATTTAAGTTAACCATGAAGACGGAAACAGACAGCCACCTTCCCTTCCTCGACACAGATATTTGCAGGAAACCCGACGGCTCTCTGGGCCGGGTATACCGAAACCTCTCATCTGCTCCCTGATAGAGCGTAGAAAGCCTCTCTCACGGGACTGTAGAGCTGAGTTCTCTGCAGGACTATATAGGTCCGTGCACAATGCGCTTATCAGGACACCAACTCTGCCCTCTCCGGCCACTCATCATCCTTAAGCCTTCACCCTGCTGTCCCGGCTTCCTTCAGCTGTCCCTGCTCAATTATCCTATACCGCATGCCTGGGACCCATACTCCTTGGTTCTCTGCCCATCACCCCTTAATCCTTCCCCTGCCTCTCCCTAGGTAAGCACTACAGGCATATATCAGGGCCCGGCTTCTTATCCTGTTCTTGTCTCCTACTGGTTCGCTCGGTTGTGTGGGAGAGCCAGTGGGAACCGGCGGTTCATTCTGTGCTATGGGAGAGCCAATGGTTTCTAGTTTGGCTTATTCTTCTACTCTGCAGATGGAGACGACATGTTCCTCCGAAACGTGGGTTGATTTTGAACGGACTATATGGTGTTATATCCTAGAAGACAGAACTCTTCTTAGCCTGGTGCAAGTTGATCGACGTTTAGGAGGAAAGTAGTGTCCACAGCTTCAGGGTTGTAGTTGCCCGCTTTTTATGAATTATGTGCTGGGTTTACGCTTAGATTACGAAGACGGGACAGTACGTTTCTCCGCAATGCCAGAGAACTTCTACCGGACTATATGGCATCACATCTCAGAAGACAGAACGTATTATGGTCACCGCTGTGAGAAATTCGTGTCCGTATATACGCCACACGCTATACTTTGACTCCTCGTCTTACAAATATTCACATGCTGAAATACAGCATTAACATATCTGAAAAGTTAATATAACTTTTTTTTCGCTACTCGTATGCAAATTTCTCAAATTTTGCGATGCGGCGACCCCCTAAAACAATATATAAATTCACGGAAACCCTCCCCATCTCTGCCGGTCAACTAAAAGTAGCTGTGTGGTGACAGCAGGAACATCAATAATTTCACAGACTCTCTACACCAACAGTAGGCTGTAAAATGTTCCTATGTAGTCACGAAAAGTGTAGTTCTGCACATTGTTGCAGGTCCGTATCAGGCTGTACGGTGACAGCAGGAACCTAAATAGATTTACATCCTCTCTACACCTACAGCAAACTATAAAATGTTCCTGTAAGTTCACGTAAAGTGCAGTTCGGCACATTGTTGCAGGTCCCTATCAGGCTGTACGGTGACAGCAAGAACCTAAATAGATTTACATCCTCTCTACACCTACAGCAAACTATAAAATGTTCCTGTAAGTTCACGTAAAGTGCAGTTCTGCACATTGTTGCAGGTCCATATCAGGCTGTACGGTGACAGCAGGAACCTCAATAGCTTTACAGCCTCTCTGCACCTACAGTAACATATAAAATGCTTCCACATAGTGAAAAACTGACGAAATATTTCGCCGACTGCTGTTATATTTTCCGAAAGCACCTATATTAAGTATTATTGACATGGGAAACTGCGTGTGAATATAAATATACCTGAAAACTCGGTGGCAGTGAAGTAATGAATTTTCGCTATAAAGAAAACAACGTCTGTGTTTCCAGTCTTGTCCACAACGGCAGGGAGCCGCTTCGTCACTCAGCTCGTTATTTGTCCTTCTTCCCTTTAACTATCTTACAGACCCTATGGGCCAAAGTTCTTCTTGCAAGCTAATAATTGTTTAGTTGGTCAAAATTCCTAACTTTTACGAAATTCAATGGTTCATTATCGTACTGTGTTTGCAATAGCCCGCCACTGGACCCCGTACTGAGCTAGATGAACCGAGTGCACACCTCACACCCTACTTCCTTACGATCCTTCTATTATTATCCTACCAACTACGACTCCAGATTTTCCAAATGGTCTGCTCCCTGCATGCTTTGCCAACAAAACACTGTATGGAATTTCCTCTTGAAAAATATTATTATTAATCTAAATTAATTACGCTTAATTTTAATAAATGCCTGGGAATACAAGTTTACATATTTACTTCCTTTAAAAGCACAACAGACTACTGTAAGTCGCGGTGCAAGGGCCGAGAAGGCCCACTCCTTATACGAGTACATTCATACATTCATAGTTCTTTTAATATTTATTTATATAAGAATTATCTGAAGCCACAATACATCTAATAATTGTTTAAAAACCAATGGAATATTTAGTTTTGTCTACCGAAAGATTTAAATTAAACGCAACCATTTCCCTAAACAAAGAATTTAATATAATTATTTTCGAAGGTCTCTACAGAAAAGTGTAAGATGTTTTTCTGTAACAGGCAGCGTCCAGATCGGTTCTCAAAGCACACTCAATCTCCTGTCCAATAGGTACCAGGGACTATTTCCTGGAGGTCAATTAGCCGGGGGTGAAGCTGACCATTCGCCTCTATCTACAGTCCATTCGCGGAGACAAGAGAGTCCTCGTAAACAAATGCACGCGGTATCTCCTTCGCTGTTTGAATGAAATCATGCAGCGATCACGTGATGCGTGTACAATTGCAGGGGCGTCCAAAGTTCACTCTTCAGTCTGAATGTAGGTTAACGTGCGTCCGAATGCAGTGAGTACACTGAAGTAACTGCGCGATTTGTCCACTCCTTGCTGTCAGCTGTGGCGACGCGGGGCTTGCTTTGTTTACGCTAACTGTCTCGTCTCCGCGAATGGACTATAGTGCCGCGGTGAAGGACGGTGGAACTAGGCCTCCACTCACACATACGTCTTCATGTCGTGATGCTTAGATAATTAAGCACAGGCATAACTTTACTTAATTTTATACGACTCATTTACCGATATACTATTTTTTCCCCCCCTTGGCACTACAGCCCCAGTGGGCCTAGGCCTACCTCCATGAACATATACTATTTATACAAAACCATATGCAAGTAGCCATCCAATGTATACCAATTATTTCTTTCAATATATACTTCCGTCCCCACTCAAGGTATCGATGTCTTTGCGTGCGTTTATTCTGTATTTGTGTTGTCCTGTGTGTAGGTAGCGGCCTTGAGACGGGCTGATCTCTCGTCCTAGGAGTCCTACCGTCTGTGTAAACATGATTAAAGCTGAAGAAGAGGTCAGGACCCAACAAAGTGGTGTAGAGCCATTGATGAATGAATGAATATGCAACAAAACGCAATAGTCACTTTAATTTTTATTCACATGTTTCGGCCATACATGGCCATCATCAGGTGTCTGTCGCTATGCTAAACTGTTGTACTGTACTGCATGTGACTAGTTGTCGGTACTCCTCAATTAAAATTAAAAATTAATTTTAAAATATGTCAACCCTATTAAATTTAATAAAACCAGTCAATTCCAGCGCTCTTATGAGGCCTATTAGCGCAAACGTTTATTGCCTGATAAATTTAACTTTTTTTTTCCTTGGCACTACAGCCCCAGTGGGCCTAGGCCTACCTCCATTCTCCGTTCACTTCGGTTTTTCTAGATCTTAGACATACGGTAGGACTCCTTGGGCGGGTGATCAGCTCGTCGTAAGGCCTCTACCTGTATACAAACACAGAAAAACGCACACAAACATCCATGCCCTGAGTGGGATTCGAACCCACGATCCCGGCTTCCGAGCGAGCGAAGACAGCGCACGCCTTAGACCGCTCGGCTACCGTGACCGGCCAAATTTAACTTTACCTCTACAATAAAGTACAGAAAGATCAACACATTTAGCATGGCCTTCTTGAAGCAAAAAACATTTACGTAAATAGCAAACGGTTAAAATGTTCTCTCCTTCGAATTTAATTTTTTTTTTAATTTTCCTCGGAGATGAAGGAAGCACATTACTACAGAGCCACGACGAAGCTCTGATAACAGCGCAAGATAACGGGGAGGTGCACACCAAGACAGCCTACAAACACGTGGTACCGATGAAAAACATCACATCACTTTCATCTCGTGGAAAATTTCAGAATGTACTCTGACCTTTGTAATTTGCCCTATACTTGGAATATTATCAGCTCCTCAAAGCCACTTTAACACAACAAACGAGAACACTGCTTATTGTTTTCCTATCTCACAATAAAGTTACGGCACTTGCTGAGGATGACGACAGGTCTCGGTATCTTGGGGAAAACACACGTGTTCTCGTTTTGAATTTGAAGTCTGTTATTTGATATTTGGAAAAGTGACAGAATTTTTATGCTTGTTGTGGAAGCTGACATTCTCGGGCTTCTTAAAAAATCCCCCCACTACACACAAAATGATACCAGAATAGTGTGGTAAAGGTAAGTTGTGCCCTGTGCTGAACTAATTAAGGACTACGCCATGAAGGAGTATGGGGGAAGTGGATGTATAGATCCACATTTTCTTTACCTCAGCAATAGCTGGAGGTGAGTGGTCAGCTTCACGCCCGGCCGCTTTAACCCCGGGGAAAGAACCCTCAGTGCCCACTGGATAGGAGGCTGGGTGGGCCCCAAAGCCGGTCTGGAAGACGCGGAAGAGAAAATAGTCTCGACCCTACCGGGACTCGAACTCCAAACCCTCGGTCGTCCAGCCCGAAGCCAGTCGCTATACCGGCTCCACCAGAATAGTACATTAACTGACTCTACAAAGCTAAGTCGTCCTTGAGAAGCTAAAAGTAGCTCAGCCATTCAAGAAATTTCTATCATTTAGGAGGCCTAATCTTCATTACCGTGTTAGTAAGAGCCTATAGTAAGTCAGATGAATTCAGCCCATAACCTCGCATTCTATTTCTGTGAGATCTATTTTAATATTATCCTTTCATGTATTTTTTTATCTCTAGTGGGGTGGGACTAAATCCCTTGTTCTACGGCCGCTTCTGGCCTATTCTACCAGCCTCAGATGATAGGTGAGGGTGATTGTGGAACAATTGGTGGAATGAAGATTGGCAGGGGAAACCGAAGTACTCGGAGAAAACCTGCCCCAGCGTCACTTTGTCCACCACAAATCCCACTTGACCAGACCCGGGATCGAACCTGGGCCGCCGCGGTGGGTAGCCAGCGACTAACCGCTTGAGCTATGGCGCGGCCCTCCTCTCATGTAAATATGGGTCTTACTCGCAGGATCCTTCCTTAAGGTTTTCCTACCAAAATTCTGTATGCATTTCTCTTCTCTCCCATTCGTGCTAGATACCCTGCCATGGATTAATGTGGCTCAGAAGAGAGTCCAGTAGCGTGCTGTTGAGAGAACAGCCAGTAACGTCTGGGATATACGTGACGGGGAACTTCTTGACTAGCCCGGCGAATATTATACGTCTCAAAAAATATCCTTCTCCATTGAGTCAGCGATGATAAATAAACCGATCAAAGGCTAACTCGCAGTATCCCTGCGTGGATGTGAAACGCGTGAGTAAGAGCAGAAGGCAAGGAAATCCGAATGCGGTTTTGGTGATGCAGGTGCTTCGTCATCGTGCATTTGTCATTTGTATTAGAAACCTGTTGTGAAAATTATGATGTGAATGAACGGATTATCTTTCATGTTACTTGACACTGAACCAAAACTGAATCAACTCAAGCCCGGCGCCGTAAAAATGTATAGCTCAACGGCTGAATTAAGGGATGAAATGAGATCAAAGCATTTTTTTTAAATAATTTCTTAAGAAGCGCCAAATACAATAAGCACGACATTAATACGACATATGCTGCTGCTGTCAAGATTTGTAATTTTAACAATAAAAGTATTTATATAAATTAGTAATAATATAGTCATATTTTCACAATAGGCCTGAGGGCCGAACAAAAAACTATCACAGACTCAGTACAGCCTGCGGACCGTAGCTAGCCACCCTTGAAGCACTTGTTGTTTAACGTAGATTGTAAAGACTTCTGACGATGGTGTATAACACTCAGAATTACTGGATTTTCGGACTTTATCCATCGTCTGGTGTTCTAAAAACTAGAGAACATAACGTTTCGGAAACTAGTTCTGTTTCCGTACTCAGGTGAGGGGGGGGGAGACACCTACTCTGTTGGGTCCTTTAGAAAGAGCTAACCTCGATCACTGTTTGAGAGAAACAAGCTGCCTCCCCGCCCCCCTCATCTGAGGGTGGAAAAAGATCCACTTTCAGAAACGTTGCTTTCACTAATTTTTAGAATACCGGATGAGGAACAAACTCCAAAACCCCAGTAATTCTGATTGGTTATTTCATTCGTTAGTTCTCAAAAAACGCCGATCACACTGGCCGCGCGGTCGTAAGGCATGAACTGTCTTCACCCGTCCGAACACTGGGATCGTGGGTGCGATTCCCACTCAAGGCATGGATGTCTGTGTGCGTTCATTCTGTGTTTGTGTTGTTCTGTGTGTAGGTAGCGACCTTGCGACGGGCTGATCCCCGTCCAAGGAATTCTATCGACTGTATATACGTGGGATTAAGAAACTGAAAAAAAAAGAAAAAAAAAACGGCCAAGTTCCAACAAAAGGTCTGTAGAGCCACGGATAGAGAGATAGATCTCAAAAAACAACTGATAAACCAGTAATTGTTTGCAGCAGAATGAAGACACGGAACATTTCTTGCCCAAGCGAAAGGAGGGTCCGGATCCTTCGTCGTGTCGCAAAATAAACATGCGCTTTTACTCAGCACCTTATTCCTAATGAGACGAACATCGATCGGGGAGCTAAACACAGTGTCCTCATCAGGAGCTAGGGGACACGCCTGTCTCCTGTCTGTAAATATAACACGACATCACAAGTCTCACTAACTTTCCATTTTCAGGGCCGAGAATCACATTTTGATTGATTATGCATAATTAACTAACACATCTCAAATATCAGCAGTTCATGATGATGCCTGTTAATAAGATTCATATTCTTGCAGGATGTGTCTCGTCTTTGACGCAATGAACAACGACTAAGAACTTCATAACCACATTATCCAGCATAAATTTGAAATTTAACTATGCTCTTCGCCGGTCACGGTAGCCGAGCGGTCTAAGGCATGCACTGTCTCCGCTCGCTTGGAAACTTGGATCGTGGGTTCGAATCCCACTCAGGGCATGGATGTTTAGTTTGCGTGTGTTCGTTTTTCTGTGTTTGTGCACAGGTAAAGGCCTTGCGACGAGCTGATCACCCGCCCAAAGAGTCATACCGAATGTGAAAGATGTAGAAAAACCGAGTGAACGGAGAAAGTTCATGGGGGTAGTCCTAGGCCTATTGGGGCTGTAGTGCCAAGGGAAAAAAAACTATGCTCTTCAGTCGTTGGATAGAACGACTCAACTCATTTAGGAATGCACTACAGCATAACCACCAAACAAGTAGTAGTTGCTTGGGGTGGGGTGAGACAGCCTAGCTTGCTGGTTTTGCGTTGCTAGCTTGCTAGCTTTCCGTTGCTAGCTTGCCAGCTTTGCGTTGCTAGCTAACCTGCTTTGCGTTTGTAGCTTGCCAGGTTTTCTTTGCTAGCTTGCCAGCTTTGAATTGTTAGCTTGACAGCTTTGAATTGCTAGCTTGCTAGCTTTGCGTTGCTAACTTGCTAGCTTTGCGTTCCTAGCTCTCTAGCTTTGCGTTGCTACCATGCTAGCTTTGCGTTGCTAGCTACCTGGTACTTCGGCTACTAACTGGCGTATTGTACCAGCTCCGGATGATAGAGTGTGGAGCCGTCGGTGAAATGAGAATTTGCAGGAGAAACCGAAGTACTCGGAGGAAACATGTCCTAGTGCTACTTTGTGAACCACAAATCCCACATTACCTGACCTGGGCTCGAACCCGGGCCGCCGCGGTGGGAAGCTGGCGACTAACCGCGCGAGATATGACACGGCCCTAGCAAGCAGCAAGTCCCATATTCTTTCCAATGCGTAAGTAATATAAGACGGGAGAAAGTTACGCAATTAGAAACTTGATAACTTTTACTCCTTTCCAGATATCAGAACGAACACATCAATGAGGATTAGATGGGCAAGGAATGTAACACCAATGAAAGAGCCGAGAAGTGCATATGAAGTTTTGGTAGGAAAACCTGAAGCAAGAGGACCACTAGGAATACGTAAGCGTAGATGGGAGGATAATATTAAATTTGATCTTAAACAGACTGAATGGAAGAACGTGAAGTATATTAATCTGTCCTCAGGTAATAAAAATTGGCAGGTTCCTGTGAACACGGTTATGAACCTTCGGGTTCCATAAAGTACTGAGTAGCTGAGAAACTATTAGCTTCTTAAGGAGGATTCAGCCCATGCAACTAGTGTGCAATGTTATCCAGACATGTTAAAATGGATTGGGGGGGGGGACACCGTGTGGCACAACACTGTTCCTGCAAAATATTTTGTCGGCGGTTCCATTTGACACAGAGATGCTTCTCCAGAGAAGAAACCTTCGAAACAAACAGATAAGAAGGCATATTCACGTACACAACGTCAATTTAAGTTCTTCTCGCTTCCTACGTCCGTGTTTCACAGTCTCCGTTTATTCCGGGTAACTTTATCACACTTTTCAATTTCCGTCATTGGAATTGGAAACTTTTTGAAAAAAAAAATCTGTTTAATGCAGTGTTTTTCTGTCCTCAGAGATTTCTGTACTGAGCTACAAAAATGGGCAACCAAAATTCCTGTCTTATCACTTGGAGGATTAACCTAAAAGCTCCAGTCAGTGTTCATTTTCAGTCGACTGAAAATTAGCAACCAAGCAAGTTGACGTAATAGCAACTCTCCGCCAGCGTTCGGTTCGAATTTCCGTCAGAACACAGACCTCAGCTATCCGGAAGGTTTTCACGATTTTTCTCAGTCCCTACTTGCAAATTCTGAGATGATTCGATTAGATTCGATTCATGATCGATTCCTTCCAAATCCTGTCACAATTCGTCACATACCAATCATCCTACCATTTGACGTCAAAAATCTACACGCTTACAGTGTCGTTAAATATCTCGCAGAAAAGAAAGGAGGGTTGAGAAAAAAGACAATTCGCAAGTTGCATTAACTTCGCTTTTGTGGACACTGTAACAATGAAAATGCTAGAGCGTATTAACCATTTAAAGACTGAATTTATTAAAAATAAAAAACTCCGTGGTTTTAGTCCGTAAGCGAATTAAACCGACCCAGCGACCGCCGCTTATCGGCGAAGTTAGTGTCTCCTAAATAATATATAAAAATTCTGTTCGCACCTCACAGGAAACACATTACGTCTCCGCTACAAAGCCCAACCCGTTAATGCTGTTTAGGGAAATAATCGCTGTTTATTGTGAGAATCATAAGGAACACACAGATGAATGTATAAGGGGTGGGCCTTCTTGGCCCTTGCACCGCGACCTCAGTGATCTAGTGTGCCTAACACACAGATACACTGTGGGCAGAATAGGCAGTTTTAGCATATTAAAGCTGGGGGTACATATATAGTAACCACTGCGCTTAAAAGCAGACGAAGCCTCGACTAGCGCCAGCGCCAGCGTGCTGTATTATTGCGTGTGATTAACATGACCTCATCCATAATTATAACTATAACAGGCATCGAATAGAGCACTCAGATGTACGTACTTCAGTAAACAAGCGTGACACATGACATGGGAGCGATTCAAACCCGACGGCATGTAGGAACACTGCCATCTGCACTCGTTCACACACTGGCTCAATCGGTAAGAAATCGATCTGTTTATTGCCCTTATGGCAATGTGTAAAGGCAACATGGGCGAACAATTTAGTATGAATGTTTCTGTTCCAGTCATTTTCAAAATTCAGGATCATGTAACAGCAAATTTTAAGCACAATGTCATTAAGACGTATGCGATGGAGGTATACCTCCCTGAATTCTTAACATAAGCACTAGATGGAATTGAGTTGTGAGCATCGCGCCCTGGCAGCTTTAACACTGGATAAGCAGACCCAGACACCCGCTGGGTACGAGGTTAGGTGGGACCCAATCCTGCACGTCAGTAATCACTATATCGACTGAGCCATCCTGGCTCCTCTTTGGGATATGTCACGATTAGGGAGCTGTGGCGGGTTCTTGTGAACATGGTAATGAACTTTCGGGTTCCATAAAACGTTGGGAAATTCTTATTAGTTACTTAAACGGTAAAGCTATCGCTGTAACAGGCTGTGGAAGCCCATACGATTGTGAGACGTCGAGGCTCCCACATTTTCTAGACAATCAGCTCGAAGATGGCAGTGAGGTTGTCAGCCTTACGCGCCGGCCGTCCTTTATCCCCCAGGAAGATTCATGGTATTCATTTCTGTTAGAGGTTGAGTCGACCCCAGGGACGTAACGTGGCTGGAAGGATTAGATCAATTGAAAAATTCAATGACCAAGTAGGAAATCGAAATCGCGACCTTTCGGATTCTAGCACAGTGCGTCATCCAACTACACCACCGCGTAGGCCTATAAAATTTCAAATGATAGATACGTAGGAAGACCTTGAAGCAAACAGTAAAATCAATCTGAAAACTTCTTAACATCAGCAGCAGATACTTCAGTTGGAAGGAGAAGACTGTTTTGTACATCGACCTTTAACGCGAAGAACAAACATGTGAAGACGTATAATCTATTTTTTTCTAAAATCTAATTAAATATAGATTCAAACGATATCCAGATTCCTTGGAACGCTTTTTCAAGCGACGCAGGACGCGGGTTGACGACAGCTGTCAATAGACTGCAATTACTTTAACCGGACTTCAGCGCCCGGTTCCGAAGCCCTGAACACGCTGACATATTTGCATGTCAGCATGCGATGATGCAAATAATATATATATATGGCAGAGAAGATTATTTAGATCTACATCACTGAAGCACGTGACTGGAGAGTGATTAAAAACACAGACTACGCCATAACATACACTAAGCACAGAAGCAACAAATATTACATAGGTCCCTACAACTAGCGAAAATAACTTGGCATACACATTTCCGTTAAGGTCACATGTCGGAGCTGAAACAAATGTCTTCAAATAAATCATGAATAATACAGCACAAAACATCGACACTAATGATGTCATCATAATAGTCGTATTTACACTTGTTCCATCAAGAAGTACATAAATTTCTTAATATGGTAAAAAATTAAATAATCCACCATTTCTGTATGTGGGCAGGCGGTAGAGTTGTCGATTGAGTCACTATGCTACAAGCCGAAAGGTCGCGGGTTCAATTCCCGATGAGGTCATCGGATTTTTCAATTGACCTAATCCTTCCAGCCGCACTATGGCCCTGGGGTCGACTCAGCCTCTAACAGAAATCAGTACCAGGAATCTTCCTGGGGGTAAAGGGCGGCCGACAGGCGCGTAAGGCTGACAACCTCACCGCCATCACAAGTTTTATTAGTGCGGGGTCTAGCTAACTCCACGGAATTTAGTCCTTCTCGAGAAGCCACCAGTCGCTCAGATACTGAAGAATTTCTCAACATTTTATGGAACTCGAAGGTTCATTATCGTGTTCACTGGTCCCTATCCTGAGCCAGATGAATCCCGTCCATACCACCCCATCCTATTTCCGTAAGATCCAATTTAATATTATTCTCCTGTCTACGCCTGCGGTCCCCTGGTGTTCTCTTTTTAATATTGGGTGGGGGGTCCACGTTTTTATCATCGAAGATTAAGCGAAAGATTCGCATTCTGATATGAAACATACTAGATATCAAAATTCGGCGACTACAACACACGTCTATACTATCACAATCAGATAATATATACACATATCGTAGATAACAAATTTAAAAAGTAGATAAGGAAGATAACCTACAATTCAATGGAAGAACAAAACAGCTGTCTTCTTTAATAATAACTTCCAATACGAAGTTGCTAATACTGTAGCCACTGTAAATAAGATTAAGTTCCTGATAATGGTGCGGATTGTGGATTAGATGATTGGATTTATTGCCACCTTATAGATTCACACAACTCAGGACTACATACAGGCAATCGCAGAGCTATCGCTATTCTACAATTTCCAGTTCACCGTCGCACACGCACTAGGATTCTCAGTCTTCACTAGTCGTATCCTGGCAACGGCAAGGTCGGGGCTATACGGAGGATGCTCGAGGACTTCCCACTTGAAATTTCGCAACGTTTTATTTGTCTTGTTGGCAGTATGAGGACGCGCTAGCCCGAATTGTCACAGGTGATGAGTCTTGGGTTCACCATTACCAGCCCGAGAAAAAGCGTGCGTCAACGCAGTGGAAACATCCTGCGTCGCCTGCCAAAAAAAAAAAAGTTTAAGGTGACACCATCCTCAGGAAAGTGATGCAGTCTTCTGGGATCACGAAGGCACACTGCTCACCGTATTCAAGCCTCAAGGACAAACCGTAAATGCCGACTCCTACTGTAACATCCTCAGGAAACTTCGTAAGGCCATTCAACAGAAGCGACCAGGACTCCCCGCCAAAGGCGTTTTACTGTTGTACGACACCGCCTGGTTCCGACATCAGCCCAAGGAATTTTATGCTGCTGGTTTTCAGGGGCTTGTGAAACGATGGGACAAGTGCCTCAATGTACAGGGAGATTATGTTGAGAAATAAAAGCATTCTTCAAATCAGTACTCTTATTTGTTTAACTTCTATATCCATTTGTCACTTACTCACTGACTTACCCTCTTATATCCGTCTCTCTGTAACTTCAAATCACACCTGAAGTCTTCTTGGCACAGGCTAATCACCTTCTTGCCATTTCTTTTCAGTCACCTTCGACTGCCATCTCCAAACTCGACCCAATTCCAATTCCAGCTGCGTTAGATCCTTGTTATATAGCCTCGGGGTTCTATTGTTAAAGACCGTGTTTACAGCTCCGCTGCCTAACAACAGACGTCCTATTGTTGCGAGAATGTGTTTACCGACCCGTTGCCTAGCAATGGGTATACAGGTCACAATATAATTATTGACTTTTTGGACATTATATTACAATTCCCGTCCAGTTTAAATAACATGAGAATGTTCTGTGTTTATGTTGGTACTATGTAACTGTCTCATTTAATGTAACATTTATCGGTGTTGGTTTAATTGCTGTTAAGTCCCCGTTGGTATATAAGCAATTTCACCTGCTTGAATTTTAATGCTCTAAATTTGATGGGTCTATATGTATCTATCTTTGTCTTATCTGTGCTTTATACGTCGACAGGCAAAGTCTTATTATTGATTTAGTAGTATCGTTGCCATTTTTTAGAATTCGACTGTATAGTTCTAGCTTCTATTTCAATCCATATCTGACTGCATGCGCTCTGGCCGCTACATTATGCATGGGCACAGGTGCAAGGTCTAATGAATATGGTGTTTTAAAACTGTTGTCTTAACTCTCGCAGATGGTTTATGTTGTGTCTGGTTTATATATCCCTGCGAGCCGTAGGTGGCGACGAAAAGGGAACCCGGTGCCTAAGGGTATAAGTGGCAACCTCGTTCCTGGGGGATATAAATACGGGGACCTGGCGAATCGCGAATCAGAGACAGTAAAATATGGTCATGAATCCCGCTGGACTCGGGCCCGAGAATGACTACGCTGGCGAAGACCAGCAGCAATTGTAAACGACAGACCCATCCTCTTTTCAGAGAGAATGCTGCATAAGGACTGACCGCAAGGTTCGGTTACAAAAATCTCTGATCGTGAGTCTCAAGGGGCTTGGCGCCAAGACGAACTAACTGGCGGTAAACCGGCAGTCGTAAAGTAACTATGACTCTGGTTCCGGTGTCCGGAGTTATGGACTAGCTCTAGCGATTGGGCGCAACTGAGTAGGCTTCTTACCTGAGGATGCAGACAAGAGTTCAGTCTCCGAAACGTTGTTTTAAATAAAAACAGCAAGATGGATAATGTCCGAAAAGTTCGTAATTCTAACTGCTGTATTTCACAGGAGTTACAGAGAGCATTAAAATCACTTACAGAAAGAGGACATAGGAACCATTCAGCCACTACCAATGGAACACTATTTCTGGACTAGGCACCGCTCTAAGAAACAGGTGTATTTAGTCCTCGACATGCGTGAGCACGCAGTACGCTTTACTACGCACTCCTGAGAGCAGATCGAACACAATAATAATAATAATAATAATATACTTATTCTAAAGAGGACAGTGTTTATCTGTCTATTTATCGATGTTGTTTCTATGGAATTCGAATGCAAAGCCGACCTGTTAACTATAATTTCGAGCAGAAGATGGCAAAATTGTACGGTACCGGAACGTAGGTTTTAATCGGTATCATTATCGAACTATACCGGAAAATGGTATATCTATGTAACCAGTATCAATTAATTTATGTAGCTGTCTTTCCAAAAATATCCCATTTAATAGCGTTCAGTGAAACTCTGATGTCAAAGTGTCTCTCAAGGGCTTTAATGTGTAATAAGGGACAAACTGAAGGACTATCTGAGGATATTTCAGGTTGAGACGGGAACTATCAAACTATATCCCATTGAACTGTCAACAGATACTCCGCTGGTAACATAATGCGCGCAAGAAACAAAAGTCGCGATCGAGTATACCTCAAATTAGGCTAAAATCCCTTCTTGACCACAAATTTCCAATTCATTATTCATTAACTATGACACTATTAGGCGCCAGATAGTCTGAGATACTGACAACATTATTAAATCTCTGTCTCTCTGTATTTTCCCTAGATTAAAGTAACGTCCTCTTCAAGTCAGTTGCAACGGGTTCGGGGGAACCTCGACGGAGGCGCAACTTGGCGGCGTGTTGATGGCCGTAGGCATAGGCATTTGCACGCTGATAGTAAACCACAAATAAATAAACGGAATAACGTACAGAATTCAAGTTCCCAGGTCACCAAAAGATCCTTGACACTGTTACATGGAGTGCATTTTATAAAGGGTTCCAAGTCCATGACGAAAGTTTGATCTCTTGACTTTAATATTTGTTTCTCTCCTCTTGAACTCTATAGATTGCAGATTGTTGATAACCTCCGCTGACAACCCCCTATGGGACACGCCTCCCGGGCACGCGAATAGATCGTGGACTCTCAGTGATCAAAACTTCGCAACTGACTATCATTCACGCAAAAAGAGATTAACTCTTTCATGTCTGAAATACGCAGAATGCGACCGGTATATCCATAAACACTCGCAAAAGAGACCAGAATGCCTTTGAAATGACAGCTTTGGTGTAAGTAACGCACGTGTTAAACACACATTCAATAACTTAAGATTTATAGGCCGCGTCATAGCTCAAGCGGTTAGTTGCTCGCTTCTCACCGCGGTGGCCCGGGTTCGATCCCGGGTCTGGTCAAGTGGGATTTGTGGCGGACAAAGTGGTGCTGGGGCAGGTTTTCTCCGAGTACTTCGGTTTCCCCCGCCAATCTTCATTCCAGCAATTGCTCCACAATCACCCTCACCTATCATCTGGGGCTGGTACAGTAGGCCAGAAGTGGCCGCAGTACAAGGACTTTGTCCCATGCCACTAGAAATAAAAAAAACTAAGATTTTTTATATAGTATAAAGGTCTTCTTTAGAGACCGTATTCCAGTTAGATACTTATCAGGTGACCAAGACTGGAACTGAACCCTTGTTCTTGAATGAGTCACCGCATTCCATATCAAGAGGACTTGAACCATTTTTGATGTCAGTAATACAAAGGAACAAGAACGTCATATCAGAATGTAACATATCGCGAGGAAGATGTGAACTCGCTAGGCCATAAGGTCGCTAATCAAATGAAGAGGACTATATTATCAGCTGACAGTTATTTTTAGCTGTCAATCAAGCAATTTGCGTTTAAAATAAAAATTTCTTCAACGAATTTACCCTTATATTCCTGCCTAGCCTATTGCAGACTATTGCAGCTGTCAGTAACTAAATATATGGAGCCGAATGAGTGGATAATGAATAACGGATTACAGAGGATTTAGAAGGAAGTGGTCGTGGCCTAATTGAGGACTACCCCGGAATTGTCTGGAGGGACTGAGGAAGAAGTAGGAGTCATATAAGTAAAGTCGGTGTTCAGACCGAGATTCGAACCGCCCACCTTCCCAGTTACATTCAGAAACATTACGGTTTAGGAAAATTTCCTCGGTAGCGTGAAACGATTCGGTGATTATTGAATGATGAATTGGAAAGGATGTGGAAGGAAGCGGTTGTGGACTAATTTTAGGTACTATCCGAAACTGTGCCTGGAAGGACTGAGGAAAAACTACGAAAAACCTAAATCAGAATAGGCGATCTCTGGGCCGAAATTTGAACATGGAGACTAAACTGAACAGGGCAAAATTTCTCGGCAGTTGCCAAGATTTTACGTACAGGGTGAGAAAAAGTCCCAAGAAAATGACGTAAGCAGCTGAAATATGACGGCCACTGAGAGGAGTATTTTAGTGTCAGGTAGGGTTAGGAAATGGCAGAGTGAGCGAATGAGCGAGAGAGCCAGCAGAGTCACTCCCCAGTAGCGGGGGAGTGACCAGTAGCAGTCATACCCTCTCGTTGAAGTAAAAGTCTAGTAAAAAAAAAACTAAAGGTATCCCTGTAACAGGCCGTGAAGGCCCAGAGGGTTGTGAGACGATGAGGGTCCCACATTAAGTGGACAGTCGGCTCAAAGATGGCGGTAAGGTTGCCAGCCTTAGGCGCCGGCCACGCTTTACTCCCCAGGAAAATTATTTAATTAATTCCTGGTATTCATTTTTGTTAGAGGCCGGAAGGATTTGATAAATTGGAAAAAATCCAATGACCTCATCGGGACTTGAACACACGACCTTCCGGTTTGTAGCATAGTGCGTCAACCAACTACGCTACCGCGTGCCCCCCTGAAGTAGAAGTCTAGAAAGAACAAAAATATGGTCATGGGTCCCGAAACCAAGAACGACTGTACTGGTGAGGGCCAGCAGCAAATTACTGGACTGGACGGTACTCGACTCCTATCTGTGTCAGAGAAGTCTCGTCTAGCGACACTCCCTTGCAACACCTTACTGGACCGCTGTAATTCACCTCCCCCCCCTTCTTTTGTTCTTGGTGGGGTGAGACTGAGTCCACTTGGTACTGCGTCCACTACTGGCCTATTGTACCAGCTCCGGATGATAGATGATGTTTGTGGAGCAACTGGTGGAATGAAGATTGGCGGGGGAAACTGAAGTACTCGGAAAAAACCTGCCCCAGCGCCACTTTGTCCACCACAAATGCCACGTAACCAGATCCGGGCTTGAACCCTGGGCGCCGCGATGAGAAGCCAGCGGCTAACCGCCTGAGCTATGGCGCGGCCTTGCCCCGTTTTATGTCAACTCGCATTCCAGCTAGAGGCAAAACAATATATTCATAAATAAGATATTTACTCAGTGTTTACTTACTTTATTTATGGCTTATTTAATTATTCAGCGGTTCAGATTACACAGTGTCAAATTACAGGAAGATTAATGAACAAGTGCGGCCGAAACATGTAATGAAGGGTGACTAGACAACGTACTGCATTTAAAATGGAAATTATATGTGTACAAAAAATAATGAACAAGACTGCAAAGACGAAACAGCTTCCACATGTGTTCTTTGCACTTTTGCATTCTGAATGCCCCTAGCTGTTACAGATACTTTTACAAACACGTTAACAACACTGTCGTTCATCAATTAATTAATTAATTCTATTCTTGGAAGGAACTTTAAATTTGACGCACATAAAATCAAAGTTTCGCAAAGGCGCCATATTTCTAATTGTTGACATAGGTTACAATATTTAATGCAGCATCTGTAGGTATGTATATGATCTACGAGTATCTCCAAATTTCACAAACACAAATAATTAGTTATGTCATCAAAATGAAAGCCAAATACACATTTCATGCAATCGCCATTCTGTCTTACATTCCATAAAAAGCAAGAAAAAAATAGCATTTTTAGGGGCCTGATTCTACAAATTTCAGGACCCCATAATAAATGGCGTTAGAGTCGCTGTCACATTACCAAGTTCGTGCATCCGTCAGGTTGGTATTACTGATTACAAGAAACTAAAAATAAGTGTTCTGGCTATCATCAAATGGCGTAATGCCCACGCCAAATTTCATAAAAATTAATCCAGCAATCCTGGAGTTGAAATATGTGAAGAGGCACAAATGACCAGCCCATATGCCTTATTTCCGTGTACACTGGTAAAAAAGAGCATAATGAACTGGAACCAATGTGATAAGAGCCGGTCGTGACGTAATTTTAGGTATGTTCACTAACCCAGGATCTGCCTGGAGATACTGAGTAAAACACCGAAAACGTCCATCAGCATAACCCGGCTGCGGATCGACATTCGGATCCAAGAGCGTAAGGACACGATGGAGTACCAACCTGACGGCCGCAACGTAAAGTACGTATGTAGCTATGGTGACTAACTGCCTTCTTGAAAAGCTGCCAGTCGCTCAGATACTGGAGAATTATGGGAAATGAAAATCGTTGTAGAACTGTCGTCTCAGACGGGCCTGTACACACAGCTCTTAGACCTTCATCGGAACTGTAACCTCGGAGTTTTCTGGGCCAGTAATTCGCGAATACAGCACAGCGCTACTTTACCATTTTCAGTCTACGTACCCCTTCGTCTTAGGAAGAAATTTCACACGCCTCATTTTTAGTGGAGCTTCAATTTTCTTAAGTTGGTCATTTAAGGACGTTGTCAGTGTCGCTAATAACATAAGTAATGGAAGTGAAGAAGTTGATGTAATAAAGATTGTCAGCGGAAAACGAAGTAGTGGGGCAAATCAGAAATCACACATGACCTAACCTGGCCTCCCCGTGGTGGTTTTACCTCCAAAATATTTGTTATTGTTTATAATAAACACATCATACAGAGGCAATTTCAATTTTAAACAAACTTGATTTATATAATGCGCAGAAACAGTTGTACAAAAGCAGTCGTCGAAATTTCTCAGCCCCATCTGACCTGTTTGGGTCACGCGGTAGCGTAGTTGGTTGAGGTACTATGTTATAAGCCGGAAGGTCGCGGGTTCGATTCCCGATGCGATCAATTAATTTTTAAATTGACCTAATCCTTCTAACCAGGGCCGCGCCATAGCTCACGCGGTTGGTCGCTGGCTTCCCACCGCGTCGGCCCGGGTTCGATACCGGGTCTGGTCAAGTGGGATTTGTGGTGGACAAAGTGGCGCTGGGGCAGGATTTCTCCGACTAATTTAGTTGCCCCTGTCAATCTTCATTCCACCAATTGCTCCACAATCACCCTCGCCTATCATCTGAGGCCGCAGTACAAGGGACTTAGTCCCACCCCACTAGCAATAAAAAAAATCCTTCCAGCCTCATTATGGACTTGGGGTCGACTCAGCCTCTAACAGAAACGAGTACCAAGAATCTTCCTGGGGGTAAAGGGCAGTCGGCGCGTAAGGCTGACAATCTCATCGCCATCTGTGAGCCGATTGTGTAGAAAATGGTGGAGCTTCGACGTCTCACAACCTCGGCCTGTTAAAAGGATAGCTTTACGTTATTTCTTTACTACGCATGTCTCTGAAAAAGTATAAAATACATTTCGCGTACCCCCCCACCACCACCCCCAACAGAGCCACTGTAACAGACGCAACGAACCTGTTGTTGGAGCATGGGAGGTTCATTAATCTTTTCTTCCGGAGTGTCGACACATATATCTGCGAGATAATCGCAACTGGAGTCATTTTATATGACGCAAATCTTCACCTCAGCAGGCCTGTTGGCAACAAAGTGCAGAAACCCACTTGACAATTGCACCGTGTGTTTATAAACTACACATATCTGCCTACGATCTAAAGACATCGGGCGCCGAATTATCTCATATTACAAACTTAAATGACAAAGAGCTTATCTCATTTATTACATCAATCAGTAAGCCCATTTATGGACTTTACTAAAAAGAGACGCAAACGTCGGAATCGTCTTGAATTATTAAGATCGTTAGGTGAAGATAAGACTAAGGCACTGCTGACGTCAGCCCAACCTATCTCTTGTTTATAGAAATAAGCCACATAATTAGCCCAGTATTTACGCAAGTAAAAACATGACTCGAAGTAAGGATAATTATGATAACGGATGATAAGGTTCCAATCATACGTTGTATGAAAGTCCGTTAGAATCACGGTATGTATGAATAAGATGAGATAAACACGAACACATTTTACTAAATACGTACAAATATTATAGGCCTATCATATCTACATAGTTGTACCTATTTCAACCAAATTTGGCATTATGGTAGAGAATCTCCTTGAGATTTTAGACAAAAACTCTCCCAAAATTTTGAAACCTCCCAAACAGATTTATTTTTTTAATGTTCAAGAACCATTCGTTTGAATGCAGAAGGCAAAAACGCCTCGCTTACGGTATTCGTCCTCTGTTACAGTTTACTGAGTACTTACTTAACTGTCAGTCTTCTGAAAATAAACACAAAGAGGGCGATGATTTACATTGTAATGGATTATTCTCCTCAATCTCTATCACTTTATTTCAAAGTCAGTAAGATTAACATTCATCCGCTTTGCCGTGGAGAGAAGGTTTGCGTGCCCTAGTGACCCGGGGAGCTATGCTGGCGGGAGCGTAAGCTCCTGGTAGCGGCCGGTCGGCGCGTAAGGCTGACAACCTCATCGCCATCTGTGACTGTCTAGAAAACGAAGAAAGCAGTCTTCTGGGATTTGGCACCGTGTATATGTGGTGTTAACCGACGTTTCGGAGGAACGTATCGGAGGCGGTACGTTCCTCCGAAACGTCGGTTAACACCACATATACACGGTGCCAAATCCCAGAAAACTGCTTTCTTCATAGTCACCGCCGTGAAAGCCTCAAATCTTACATCATCATCATCATCATCATCATCATCATCATTAATCTGTCAAGACGACAGGTCCACAGTCTCTTTCAAAACAATTCCTCAAATCTTACATGTCTAGAAAATGTTGGAGCCTCGACGTCTCACAACCCTACGGGCCTCCAGGGCCCGTTACAGGGATTGCTTTAATTCGTTATTAACAATGAATACTATTTCCGTAATAGAGAAGGGGTGCTTCTGAAACCGGTAGAGGTATCAAACTGTCTAACCTGAGAAGATAAGAGAAAGGTGTAGAAACCCAACTTTCCAGTAGTCACTTTGATAAGCAAGCCACCATGTTAACACATGGCCTACCATGAACCTTCAGAGCATGGAGGTAATTTACAACATTTCCTTTGTTCCTTCCTAAAATAGTAACTATACAGGCGTTACGAGTACCTGTTACTGATATAGAAGTCGACGTGAAGTTGATTATAGTTGCAAGTTGCACTAGTTGTGCAAGTAATCAGCAATACCACCTAGTCGGGTAATCGGCCCCATGTTCCAGCAACATGGTGCCATAGTGCACACCGCGCATGTCTGCAAGGCGCTTCTGCGCGATGTATTCGGCGAACGACTATATTCAATGGACATGTGGCCACTGAGGTCGGCCAACCTCAGTCCGTCTGTGCAGGAGAAGGAAAATTTCAGCCTACAAAGACAGTGTACATAGCGTCCGAAATATGAATGAATCCATACCTAATTGCATTAACAACATCTCTAATTGGTAGCTGTCTTCGTAAAGTAGATACAAGAAATTCTGGGAATAATTAATCGCATAATTTAGTCAGAGTTACTTTACGACTGGCGGTTTACCGTCAATCAGGTCGTCTTGGCGCTAAGCTCCCTGAAACTCACGATCAGACTTCTTTTTTCAACTGAACCCTTGCAGTCGTAATTCTTATGTAACATCCTCTCCGACAAGGGGACGGGTCTGTCGGTTACATTTGCTGCTGGCCTTCACCAGCGTAGTCATTCTCGGGTCCCGAGTCCCGCGGGACTCATGACTATATTTTACTGTCTCTGATTCGAGAATCTCCAAACCTGGAGGGCCAGGTCCCCGTATTTATATCCCCCAGGAACAGGCGGTCCAGTTACACCCCCAGGCACTGGGTTCCCTTTTCGTCGCCTCCTACGACTCGCAGGGCTATATATCGAGTATTTAATACGACATGGACCACATAGGAAACACCGCGTCCAACAGTTGTTCTGTTCTTGCGCGTGAACGTGTTTATAAAGCCGTTGGCTAGTGACAGCCGTCTCTTCTGGCTCCGCTATTCCGGTTTTCAGGTGTTGGGGGGGGGGAACAGACAGCAAGGTGATGTCATAAATCTCCTTTTATTTTTTAAGTTACGGAAAATGGGCTAAAACGTGTAGATGCTTGTCTACTATGATGTAAGGAACAATTCCTACACTGAGTGTAACTCTAAGTTAGTTCACCATGAGAAATAATGTGTTCTGACAGGTGTACATTGACTTTTGAATCACTCTGTACTATATTTAGAGTATAAATAACGTTTATTTGATTACAGCAGGAGGAAAGAAGGACACCACAGAATCAGATTAGCTCGAAATCAATGTATCCAGAATCAAACCGCCTTTAAAGCATAAGGAACAGAAACATGTCACACGTCTATTTCCTGAAAAGGACTGAAGAGAAGTAAGGGTATACGAAGAATGGCAACAGCAAGTCTACCACATCCTCTGACGTTCAGAATCGCGAGATTTCTGCCTCATTAACCGCGTATCACTTTCAAGTTTATGCTATTTCACTGTCTTCGATTTTACTTGAACAGGTTTCATTAGCTCTCTTCTTCAAACTGTACAATAAGCATCTGAGATGTGAGATTCTCACTGCATGACTATGAGGAGTACTATTTTCTGGAATGTGAAACCGTATAGTTTGATAGAAATGTACCGACATTTCAAAGAAACGTACTGCCTCCATCTGCTAGTTCAGCTCAATATTCGATCTTGAAAATAGAGTACGTTTCTCCGAAACGTCGTTACACTTCTATCAGACTATAAGTTGTCACATTCAAGATAATAGTACTCACCAATGACAAGAGTTCTTTCTTCTTTCAAGGGGACAGAACATTCTGAATGGCAGCTTTCGTAAAATATAAAACTGATACTAAAAATATTCTTAACTTGAAATAAAATAAAATTAAACAGAAAAATAACTGAACAGCTTCTGCAGCCGTTGCACACGTCACGTCTGAGATCGGGCGTCTGGGAAAGTTACCGGAGTTATGAGTTGTCGTCGCCGGCAATTTTCTTTGTTAAGTACAATAACAACTCCCAGCGTAAACCTGCTCCTGTACGTCATCAACGCGTCACCCAGCAAGGTCACCTCCTTCAGTACGCAAAGTTAAGCACGGAAACCTCATACAATAAGGTGGCAGAAGCCTTATAAATCGGGTATAACTATCATTCTAATTTGTAAAGTCTTTCCCAGAAAGTTAATCGTGGACTGTATGTTGCAGTCACCGGTGTCAGTAAAGCATAATCATATCAAAACCACAACTTTAAAGTTTTACTTGTTTAACCGTGTAAATGCAAGGTCCGTTTAAAACCGGACTGCCGTGTAGATAACTCAGCATGACAACAGTGAAGGTGCAAGTACAACAGCCGTGTTGCGTATTATGACACACAATACGTACGTTCACGTAAGCTGGTATCGTGGGCTCTCGCAAGAATGGAACAACACTGAGTGAGGGGATTGGAGGGCAGGGCAGTGTTCGTATATGTCTAGCGTAGCCGACCACGGTGGCCGCGCAATCTAGGGCATGAAGTGTCTTCGCCCGCTCGAACACTGGAATCGTGGGTTCGAATCACACTCGAGGCATGGATGTCTATGTGCTTTTATTCTATGTCTGTGCTGTTCTGTGTGTAGGTAGTGGCCTTGCGAAGGGCTGATCCCTCGACCAGGGGTCCTACAGACTGTGTATAAATTAAGAAACTGAAAGAGCGGCCAAGGTCCACAAGGGCTGTAGGGACACAGATACTCATAGATAGATAGATAGATAGAGAGATAGGGACTAGGGCACTGGCTGAATGACCAAGGAGTATAGGTTCAATTATGGCGTGCCATAGCTCAGGCGGTTAGTCGCTGGCTTCCCACCGCGGCGGCCCGGGTTCGATCCCGCGTCTGGTCAAGTGGCATTTGTGCTGGACAAAGTGGCGAAGGGGCAGGTTTTCTCCGAGTACTTCGGTTTCCCCTGCCAATCTTCATTCCACCAATTGCTCCATAATCACTCTCACCTATCATCTGGGGCTGGTACAATAGGCCAAAAGTGGCCGCAGTACAACGGACTTAGTTCCACCCCAATAGCAATAAAAAATAGACGGTGTATAGATTTATTGAACGGATTTATTAACCATTGATACACACCAGCACCATCGCTGATTTATACACTTCACAAATCACTTCATCCAGCCTGCAGTGACTTCACTACCCGTTCCCTAGCAACGGCTTCTAACAGTGGAGATTCTTCAGCTTCACGCGCTCAGGCCCTATCTTCACAGCCTCCTGTGTAGAACTGAACTCTTCAACCGACAACTGACAACTAGCAACTTTCAACTCCCAGGCTAGCGGCCATTTCACACCAGCCTCCTCAACTTCTCCCTGTGTCCCCTTGATTAACTAATTAAGTACTACCCCATGAACATGTATAGGGGAGTGGATGTATACATGCACGTTCTCTTGACCTCGGCACTAGTTGGAAGTGAGTTGTCAGCTTCACACACCGACCGCTTTATCCCCAGGGAAAGGGCACCCGGTACCCATTGGATAGGAAGCTGGATGGGTCCCAGAGCCGGTCTGGACGACGTGGAGAAGAGAACATTCTTGACTCTACCGAGATTCGAACTCCGACTCCTCGGTCGTCCAGCCCGTAGCCAGTCGCTATACTTGCTGATCAATGAAAGTACGCTAACAACATAATTATAGCATTATAGGGGTTGAAATTGTGAAAAAACTGGTCTCAGTCTCGAGCTGCAGGAACATAACCCTATACGTCTCACGTCATAACGACCTCGATTTACGCCCCGTTTCCGGGAACGCATTAGGCCTGGAGTCCGAGACACGACGATATATTATTTCCATTCATCTTCAATTAACCTGATATTTATACAGCTGTGAGACTCAACTGTGTTTGGTTACCAACTGCTCAAGGACAGTGACGCTATTCTTGCCATGACGGAAAGTGTTTATATTGAGACAAGGCCCTACATGCGGTAATTTCTAGTGGTGACGTCACGATGACATTAGTCTATGTGGGAGTCACGCCGGCGTCACGTGACGTGTTCAAACACACATACAAGGCAGACAAGCATGGCGGACCGGGTTCGAACAAAGTGCACTTGTCCTCGCCTCTGACGTAAGCACGCAATGCCAATGGCTCCTTTTGACAGGCGATAGAGGAATGTTGAGGTCTACCTCAGTAAATAAAAAACGATTTCGTGGGTATTGTAAATGGAAGTGGCCGTGACCTATTGGAGGTGTTACCGTAATTGGTAGGTATCAGCCGCCTGTCTATGAAGTTATAGGAGAAATCTAGTCAATGCGTCCAGAATCTTATGAGTCTGCAACACGCACAGCTTCTCTGATTTCATGTTACGTGGAGCAGGCTCACACCACATGAGAACCTGCATCCGAACTACGTTTTTGTTTCTCACTATTTCCACCAAGCAACTTAATCAGCTGGGTCTACTTACTCGAATACTCAAGAAGCAGTAATCATTGAGCAGGCTGACGAAGCAGTAACCACTGAGACCTGCATTCGGGAGGTTAATGGTTCGAATTTCGGCTGGGACATCAGCTCTACTGCAACACGTAAAGCTATTCCCGTAACAGGCTGTCGAGGCTCCCATATTTTCTAGACAATCGGCTCACAGATGGCGGTGAGGTTGGCAGCCTTACGAGCTGACCGCCCTTTACGCCCAGGAAGATTCCTGGTACTCATTTCTGTTAGGGGCCGAGTCGACCCCAGGTCCAAAGTGTGGCTGGTGGAAGATCAGGTCAATTGAAAAGGCCAATGACCTTATCGGGCTTTATGACATTTCGGCTTTGGCACAGTGCCTCCACTGGCTATCTTGACTGCGATTTAATTTTGACATCCCCTACACAAGAACTACATAAAATTCATAGATAGGCGCATTTTTTATGTAGAAATTCCTCACTGTTTTCTTTACCCTGCGCCCTTCTCCAACCCGGGTCAGGTCATGTGGGATTTGTGGTGGACAAAGTGGCGCTGGGGTAGGTTTACTCCGAGTACTTCGGTTTCCCCTGCCAATCTTCATTCCACCAATTGCCCCCACAATCACCCTCATCTATCATCTGGGGCTGGTACAATAGGCCAGAAGTGGCCGCAGTACAAGGGACTTAGTCCCACCCCACTAGCAATAAAAGAAAAAAGTCCCTTGTACTGCGGCCACTTTTGGCCTATTATACCAGCCCCAGATGATTGGTGAGGGTGATTGTGGGGGCAATTGGTGGAATGAAGATTGGCAGGGAAACCCGAAGTATAAGGAGAAAACCTGCCCCAGTGTCACTTTGTCCACCACAAATCCCACATGACCTGACCGGGGTTCGAACCCAGGCCGCCGCGTTTGGAACCAGGCGACTAACCACCTGAGCTACGGCACAGCCGCATTTCTGCATAGTAACACGAATTCAGTTTACGTAATACTGAAAATGGGTGGCATAAATTGTCAATAAATGGCTGAATATGTTTCTCTTCAGTCACATGACACAAGGCGACGTACAGGGTAACAAAGGCCGGTTTCAGAACTGCATGTCTCGTTACTGCAGTGAGGAATATTAAAGTTGTAAAGTTGTCCCTGTGCTTAACTAATTAAGCACTATGCCCTGAGGTGTATGGGGGAGTGCATGTATGGATACACATTTTTTATCTCGGCACTAGCTGTAGATGAGTAGTCAGCATCACGCCCCTGTTGCTTTACCCCCGGGACCCATTGATAGGAGGTTGGGTGGACCCCAGAGCCGGTCTGGACGAGTGGAGAAAATTCTTGACCCTACCAGGACTCGAACTCCGACCAATCGGTCGTCCAGGCCGTAGCCAGTAGCTATACCGACTACGCTATCCCTGCTCCTTGCAGTGAGAAGTGTTAGCTGTGAAGATACTGACAGATAACCAAACCGAGACGGGAACTCCATAACTAACAAGTGCTAATGAGTTACATGCTGGCAGTTGAACTCGCGAAGACGAAATAATACGGGATTATAGTCCACGGGACGTGACACCAACTTCGGGATGAGTACATCCGAGTTGCTGGTCCTTATCCATCAACCTACGTAGCGTTAGAACAAAGACTCTTCCGCTCCGAAGATGGAGGCAGTGTCACATCCAAGAAGACAACGACCTTCATAATCACAGCTGTGAAAACTCAAATCCAACAAAGCCAAGTCAAAATTCGGAATTTTTATTGTTGTTTTCCTGTATATCTTACTGAGTAACCAAACGCAGGTGGTAGGACCTACTCGAGCTTTTTCTTTTTTGCCTATCTGAAGACGGACAGTGTCAGGTGCAACGGTTTCAACACAATTACAGTGACCTAACAGCATGCAGTATTCCTAGCAGGAGGATAAAGGGTTGTACAGTTCAGCTGCTGTCCATCCATAACACCGACGGTCGCAAATGGTCGGTGCTCCAATTTCTGTGATATCGGCACACAGTGCCTTGCTACGCTGCCTCACATAAGTTTTATGTAAGTGTTTGGTTCCTATCAATCGCTGGTGGAGTCTAAACGGTTCTGATGACACTCAAGATTACCGGGTTCTTCGAATTTGTCCATTGTCTGGTATTCTACAAAAACAAAGACAAAAACAAAAGTTTCGGGAACTGCATCTCCTTCCGTCTTCAAGGCAGAAAACACATACAGTTTCCGAAACTTATTTGTGCTCTTTTGCGTTTTTTAGAACACCAGACAGTGGGCAAGGTCCAAGAACCCAGTAATATTGAGGACTATGAATCCCTGTATGTGAGTGATATCAACTGCACTACACTGCGTTTTACGAAAATCCACCTTCCAGTATATCAACATGCAGACCTTTAGAGATGGAAGCAGTGTGATACGAAGCGCTAAACTTGCATTCGGGAGGTGATCGGTTCGAATCTCGGACAGAGCACCGGCTATCCTAACTGAGGATTCAAGTAGTTATCCTTGGTTCCTCCAAGTACAATTTTTTTTATTCGCTTAGTGGGGGTGGAGTCCAACTGGGTCCACTCGGCACGGCGTCCACAGATTGGCCTTTGTAGCGTGCCCCGGGTGATTATGATGATGGAGAATTTGGTGGAATGAAGATTGGCAGCAGAAACCGAAGTACTCGGAGAAAACCCGCCCCATCGCCACTTTGTCCACCACAAATCCCACTTGACCAGAACCGGGATCGAACCCGGGACGCCGCGGTGGAAAACCAGCAACTAATCGCTTGAGTTATGCGGCCCAACAGCTTGATCTAGATGTAAAGCGCTAAGTTTGCATTCGGGAGGTGATCGGTTCGAATCTCGGACAGAACACCGGCTATCGTGACTGAGGATTCTAGTAGTTATCCTCGGTTCCTCCAAGTAAATATCGGGATAGTATCTCAATTAGGTCAAGATGGCTTCCTTTAAAATCTTTTCCACTTCTTTATTCGGCAGTCATGCAAACGTCTGACGCTGTATTCTCGACTATGAAAGAGTAGTTAAATAACCCATGAAAAGATGTGGGGCATGTAAAAGCAGAGAAGGTCAAGTTTTCTTTGTGCTTAATTAAGCACTAGGCCATGAAGACATATGGGGGAGTAGAAGTGTAGCTCCACCATTCTTGACCTCGGCTCTAGATGGAGGTGAGCGGTCAGCTTCACGCCCAGGGAAAGAACCTCCGGCACCAAGAAGACAGGAGGCTAGGTGGGCCTTAGAGCCAGTCTCGACGCTGTTGACAAGAGATAATTTTCTTGCCCTCCCCGAGAATTGATCCCCACAACCCACAGCCCGTCACTACACCGACTGAGCTATCCCGGCTCCTTATGAAGTGGAGTATATAAATGTCAAGAGAGAACGAAATTCTGTGAAAATTTATTTTCCTCACCGCGGTGGCTAGGGTTTGAGCTCAGGTCAGGTCATGTGAGATTTGTGGTGGACAAAGTGGCACTGAGGCAGGAACAGGTTTTCTCCGAGTACTTCGGTTTCCCTGCCAGTTCGCATTCCACCGACTGCTCCATCATCATCATCATCATCATCTATCATCTTGGGATGGTACAATAGGCCAAAGAGTGACCACAGTACCAAGTGGACTGTCTCACCCCATAAAAAAGATTGATTTTCGGTAAAAATTAAATATTGTAATGTTGGATTTGAGGTTCTCATGACGGGGACAACGAAAGTTACTGTCTTTTGGGATGTGATGCCGTGCAGTCCGGTACATCGTTACCAACGTTTCGGAAGAACCCGCTGCATCCACTTTCGGAGAGACGGCAGGTTTCTCTGAAACGTCAGTAACGATCTAACGAACAACATGGACTCACATCCCAGGAGGCAGTTCGCTGATGTGCAAAGTATAGCGGCATTTGCCACTTTCGTGGCGACAACAAATGAAGATCCGTCTCTGAAGTTTGTACGAACGTCTACTGTGCTAACATCCTTTTGCTTCACGAAACAGAAGAGTACGTCATACGTAATCTTACTGAAGAAGTCCTACGTAGATATTATCAAGTAGTGTGTGTGACTATAGATGGGGTTTGGATTGGTGACTGGATTTATCGACCACTTACACACACAAATCGTAACTGTAAGTAATTATAACGCTATCGGTGATCTACACACTTTACAGTTCACTACAGCACACGCTAAATCCTCTCATTCTGTTACCAGACGTTTCCTGCTAACGGCTCCAACAATTGCTACTCCTCTGCTTCCGGGCTCAAGTCCTTTCTTCACAGACCCCTGTGCAGAATAGCAACGGTCGCAGCACGGACTGCATAAAACACAGCTCTTCTACTGTTGCGTGCGTTACCTAGCAAAGGTCGCTTTTTACAGAGTCACCACTTAGCAACGGGTCTATACGCCACAATATGTTTGCATTTCCCACTGGCGTATGTGAAAATAACTTACTAATGATGACGTAAAGGCCTACGCCGCGTCCCATGCCAGACAAAGCGTGAAACGCAGTACGGACGGATTTTCGGAGAAATGTTTGACAAACATCCTAATGCATGTTGACTCTGATATGGCTAAATACAACGGACATGTATTCGGGTCATGGTTGATACCAAGTGTGTATGAAACTTTGGGGTTATGTTTCCTGTTCAGATATGGTACATTACAGGCGTAATGCACCTAATGATCATGTGGCCGTTTAACAACGAAATTTGTTCGCGTCCTCTGATCTCTGCGGTCCGTATCGAATACGTAATTTTGGCTCTAACGTCCCCCACCCCCGGCCCTTATGACCACTGCGAAACATACATCGGGTCACGTTCTACTTTTGCCTCATTCCGCCTCAAGACGACGAAATGTTGCAATAACTTGAACACACGAAGTGGTGAACCGCGAAAGCTAGACGTGTACAATAGAATTCGTTTCTTAGTAGGGTTATATCAAGACGCTTCAAAGGCCCAAATAACGATAAGGTAAAAAGGTAAAACTATCGCTGTAACAGTGGCGGCCCAGAGGTTTGTGAGACGTCGAGGCTCCAACATTTTTTTGACACACGTGACAATAGGAACTTAAAACCCGAATCTTTTATATCGAAAATTTTCAATTAACAATTTCCAGACATAATGATATGTGAGGCATAAAAGACAATTCATTACAAATACACCATCCCGATGTGCTACACACTGGGTGTTCTTTTAGCTTACTTTCCTTATTTTGAAAAAATGAAATTAGGCTTATGCGATCTTCNCCCCCCCCCCATTAACTTTCGAATACCTGAAACAGTCTTATAAAACTTGATACCTCAGCACATTTCTACAATGTACTCCAAAAATCAAAACCATCAGATTCTTTGTGTGTATGTGTATCCTCTATCGTTGCTAGGTAACGGTTTGGTAATAATTCCCCTATCGTTCCTAGGCAACGGCTGGGTAAAAACGTTACCGCGGAAATCAATACACTCCCAACAACAGAGTAATCGTTGAATGCAGTTTGTATAGGATCCAGGAAAGCAGGCTATTAGTTCTTCCAACAACTTCTTGTTTCTTATACAAACAAGTTTTCCGGTACTCTCTTGCCCTGTTTTAGCTTCAAGATCGAAATATGAGGCTACAATGCACCGGCAGATGTTCCACTTTGACGGATTTGCCGGTACGCACTAATTTTTTGCTGGTATGCGTGCCAGCTGAAAAAAAATCCTTGATTGGACCTAAAATATTAACAAAGGGAACGAAACAGGTTACAAGAAGAGAACTCCCCACTGATGATTCGATCTATCGGAATACATAATAGTTGTTGTCTGCCGTGGCGAAACCTGCAATTAAGAAGAGCGGACGGCACAAATACATTGACCGGCACCTGCTTTATAACTCGGCAGGTGAGCCTCCAAACTAAAGGCAACCTGTGGCTTGGTTCTCTCGAATTCCTGCTCCTCAATTCTCGTAAAAGCGAATGGTGTTAATAATAAAAAAGATACCTTCAATGCATACCTTTATAAAGGCGATCCTGAAATGTGGTCATCAGCTGGAGTCACTGTTGCAGCTTTCTTCAATTAATTCGATTAAATTACTCAATTAGCTGTACCGCAGCCTGACATTCCACACTTTAAACAAAATGATCAGTTGAGTAGGATTTGAGGTCCTCACACCGGTGGTTATGAATTTCTATCTTCTGGGATATAACGTCGTCCAGTCCGATGAAAATCAATCAACGCTTCGGAAGAACATACCGCCTCCGTCTTCAGGTTCTGGCTCTTCTTGCCACCTGCTTCGTACTAGTTTCTTGCTTGGCTCACTCGACTCTGAAGATGAAGGTGGTACGTTCCTCCGAAACCTCGGACTACACGGCGTTATATCCAAGAAGACAGAACTCTTCAATGACCAATAATTCTAAAGGCTTCTGATGTGGTAGCGTAGTTGATTGAGGCAATATACTATAAGCCGGAAGGTCGCGGGTTCGATTACCGATGAGATCATTTGATTTTTCAAATGACCTAATTCTTCCAGCCGCACTATGGCCCTGGGGTCGACTCGGCCTCTGACAGAAATGAGTGCCAGGAATCTTCCTGCGGCTAAAAGGCAGCAGGCGCATAAGTATGACAACCTCACCGCTATCTGTGAGCCGATTGTCTAGACAATGTGGAAGCCTCGACGTCTCAAAACCCTATGGACCTCCACAGCCTTTTACAGGGATAGCTTTATATGTTTTTTTTTTCATTCTATTATATTCAAAACGTGCTTCAACTCACATCTGCAAACACAGGCATTACTTTTCTGAAACCACTGAGAGATTAAGCAGCTCAGTGCTCGCGCCTGATAACCAAATTCTTGTAGCGAAAGACCAGTAGCTGCAAAGAAGTTCAGAAACCGAAAGTGACGTTCGAATAGATAGCTGCCCCGCATTGCAGAGGTCTTAGGCTCATAGTCTCAATCCTGAAGTGGGGTATCTTGAGGTTCCTCGTAGTTTTCCTCAGTTACCCAGGAAAATACCGGGATAATAACCTCAAATTATACTGCCATTTCTTGCCACATCTCCTTCAACTCATCTTTCACTAATCATTCGACGCTTTATAGTTTGAGCTACTTGATAGTGTCGTTAAAAAGAATAAAAAGTAAAGGTATCCCTGTAACAGGTCGTGAAGGTCCATAGGGTTGTGAGACGCTGAGGGTCCCACATTATCTAGACAGTCGGTTCAAAGATGGCGGTAAGGTTGTCAGCCTTACGCGCCGGCCGCGCTTTACTCCCCAGGAAATTTTTTTAATTAATTCCTGGTACTCATTTCTGTTAGAAGCTGAGTCGACCCCAGGGACATAGTGTGGCTGGAAGGATTAGGTAAATTGAAAAAAAAAACACCTCCGGACT
Source organism: Cryptotermes secundus (assembly GCF_002891405.2). NCBI lineage: Eukaryota > Metazoa > Arthropoda > Insecta > Blattodea > Kalotermitidae > Cryptotermes > Cryptotermes secundus. The sequence continues at coordinate 3,514,739 of NW_019731262.1, read as the reverse complement.
CGAACCCGCGACCTTCCGGCTTGCAGCATAGTGCCTCAACCAACTACGCTACCGCGTGCCCCTTGATAGTGTCGTTAAACAAACCATAAATAAATAAATAAATAAATAAACAAATAAATACGTAAATTCAAAGCACGGTACAGATTCGCCTGCGTTCTGTTCAGAACGCAGATATTTCCCATCATCAAACAAGCTCACGTTTCCACTATGTCCATCAGAGTAACATTCGTGGAATGTTTTTCCACTCGCATGTAATTGCCCCCAACGAAACCGGCATGAGTACGTGGAACTCAGAATAAACAGGGCGCTAGACATTACACCGAGTTAATATTTCAGCAGTATCTGACAACAGGAGCAAAACACATCGTGAACTCCGCATAGCCCATAACATTGCCTCCTCGCATACTCAAAACACAAGTTCCAGGTATGGTGAAAGCAATTCCGTGCTTCAAACCGAAATCACACATGCAAGACACGATAGACCTGTCGATAACAGGAATTACAGGTAACTAGACTGCACTTGAGAGAAAGACAGAGATATGATTTTCTCCATAACGAGAAGGCGTGTTTTTCTTTTTGACAGTAAAAAAGGTAAAGTTATCCCTGTAACAGGCCGTGGAGGTCCATAGAGTTTTAGGACGTCGAGGCTCCCACACTTTTTAGACAATCGACTCACAGAGGGCGGTGAGGCTGTCAGACTTAAGACCCGACCGCTCTTTACCCCCAGGAAGATTCCTGGTACTCATTTCTGTTAAGAAGTTGAGTCGACCCCAGGGCTATAGGGGGGCGGGAATGATTAGGTCAATTGAAAAATCCAATGACCTCATTGGGAATCGAACCCGCGACCTTCCTAGTCGTAGCTTAGTGCCTCAACCAACTACGCTACCGCGTGACCCCTTTCTTTTGCTGGTAGATCTCTGTGTGATAATCGGTCAAAACCCTCCGTAGTTTCACATTCGTACGAGACTCGTGCCTCGACGTTATGACGACTGAACTGCAGTGGTTTCAGAAACGTGCCAGGAGACAGACTGCGTATATCCAGATTTCACGCACTCGACAAAGAATTATTCACATCTATCTATCTGTCTGCTGTTTCTGTCCGTCCGTCCATCCATCCATCTATGGCTCTTCAGCCCCTGTGGAGCTAGGCCTCTCTTTAAGTTTATTAAACTATACACTCAGTAGGACTCCTTGGACGGGGGATCAGTCCGTCACAAGGCCACTACCTGCACACAAAATAACACAGAGTATAAACGCATACAAATATCCGTGCCTCGAGTGGTTTTCGAACCCTCGATCCCAGTGTCCGATCGAGCGAAGACAGTTCATGCGTCAAGACAAGCATCAGGACATGGGACAAAAGACGCAGTCTTGCTTCATTCGTGATTCGTCAGCATCATGAGTCAGACAGGTGTGCTGCGGTTTTCATAATCTCATTCGTTTCAACTGTGGTCCTTTCTTTGCATCATGTCGCAGACATCGTGTCTTGACTGTTACATGTCTTGACGCATGCCGGTGTGCGGCCTACCTTAGACCGCGCGGCCACTGTGATCGGCGGCATTTGTTTACCGTACGTAAATAAATCTGTGTTGGGAAAGGGGCATATTTTGGGTTAATTGGGAAAAGTCATGTAATTTGTACTGGTTGGAGGTGTGCAGGTACAATAACTTTAAGACAAAGCCAATTAAAAGTTTGAACTTCAAAGGCTCATTGCCATTCAATTCTGCGTAATGGGAATTTGGTGTTTCGGCAACCAGAATCTGCCTGGACTGCGCAGACGCAAACGTATCTACGACAGCGTCATCACGTTTCCTGCAGTAATTACAGAAGAAACTCCGTAATAACTCAGTTGTTCATTGGGGAAAGAATCGCTAATATGCATGGGTATTTGTGAAGGTCAAGACCCTAGCAAGGGCATCCAGCCGTTCGCATGGTTATTCACTGCCCTTTCACCTTCGAGGCTGCGTCTAAAGGGGAATGTTGCCGTACAAGCAAATATTTTGATTTTTAATTTACAGAGGTTCTATCTTCTGGGATATAACGCCATGTAGTCCATTGAAAGTTAATCGAAGTTTCCGAGGAGTATGCATCGTATTAGGACCATAAATGTAGTGGCGCCAATATCACTCCCACCTCACAAGTTCGCGAGTCCGGCATGTAGTTAGTACTCTTTATAGAAAGTTTAAAATCAAGAAGTATGGATGAACTCCAACTGAATAAAGTTCATACTAAATTTTGTAAATATCGGTCAACTGGTTATAAATCTGAAAAGGCTCACATAAGTTGTCCCTGTGCATATTAGCTTAGAAGTACACCATAAGGGCGTACGGCGGAGATGATGTATAGATCCACGTATTTTGACCTCGGCACTAGATGGAGGTGAGTGGTCAGTTGCACGCCCCGGTTGCTTTACCCCCGGAGAAAGAGCCCCCAGTACCCATTGGATATGAGACTGGGTGCTGGGAGATCCCCAAAACCGGTTTGGATGACGTGGAGAAGAGAAAATTTCTCCCTTACCGGGACTCGGAAGTCCGACCTCTTGTCCGTCCAGTCTGTAGCAATCTCCTATACCTACTGCGCTATCCCGGCTCCCGAAAAGGAGGCACAGAGACAGCGTAATGATCTCATAACCCTACTTTCGTTCGTTATATGAGGAAAGGTGGATAAGTATGAATTTAATAAGTAACAGGTAATCATATCAATACGGATCAACTTGAGCCCGTGTCCCCTCTTACACTGGCAACACAAACCAGTTCACGAGATAAAACTTAGATCCTTAAACTAACGGCAAATTATACAAAGTCTCTACTTGGCTTTCACACTGATAGTAAAATGCCGTATATATGCGGCTCTCGTACCTGCTTACAGATCCGCTACCTTTTCCAGCTAGATTGCCCCTGTTACATATGCAATCCACATCACGCGCGATCCGAACTTACGGGAGACTTGGATGGAACATGGCGGCAACCCGTACAACAGAACGTGACCTGCCTTCAACAATCCTCCACTTCCAAGTGAGGATATGACCTGAAGGCAGACAGAATATAAGTGTACCGGTAGCACCAAAACACATTCCACGGTTCTGAAAAGGATTATTCAGATATTCCAGATGCACTGCAGGGGGTGTGAGGGTGTGGAAGCTTCTTAGCTTACTTTCCTTTCGCAAGGCAATGAAGTAGGTCTGAGGAGAGTATTGTTCTGTCTATACATTTGATTCCGCCCTTTCAATTTTTGAACAAGCTGACCGATTTTCACGAAATTTGGTACGAACGTTATACTATTGGAAGTTGCCCAACGCCGTACGTTATAACACGTTATAATTTCATACAATATCAGCAACAGCAACATGGCGGACGCCTGAATTTGTGTGGTGAGAGCAACATTCAATCTAATGCCATGAAATAATTCACGATAATAGATGCTCGAATATTACGATCATTTTCTTCAGGAAATCTTTTTGTAGACTGCAAAACAATGACATGGCGACAATACGAGACGGTTCTTTAGCGTTAGAGCTGACGGCAATAAGTAACAAACCACTGGATCTACGCATGTACAATTTCATTTATTCATTCATCAGTAATCTGTCAGAAGACAGGTCCACAGTCTCTTCCAAAACAGTTCCTCCATTTAATGCGATCTAGAGCTTTCGCCTTCAAATGAGAATATCCNATCCAATTAGCCTTCCGTTTTCTTATTTCGTGTAGGATATTCCTCTGCTCACTGACTCTAATTAACACTTCTTCATTTCTCACATAATCGGTCCAACTGATCTTCTCCATCCTCCTCCAACACCACATTTCGAAGCTTTCCAGATGTTTCTGATCTACTGCCCTAAGTGTCCAAGTTTCAGCCCCATACAAAGCCATGCTCCAAATATAGCATTTCACAATTTCATACACCAAAATAAATCTTCCGTCTTGATAGCGGGTCTCAAAGTCGAGATTTGAACCCAAGGTTCCTCACGTATTCCACAAGAGATCGCTGCCTACAAGATCCTACAGTCCGCTTTCCCTAATAAAAGTGATCCCCGTTGCTTTAAACGTACAGCAAACCCTCGGTAATCCGGTTACAGTTAATCCGGATCGAAATATGAAAAATGTTGTTCACAGTTGAGTAAATACTTTAAAAAGACAGATGGCATTTATGAAGGCAGATGAGTCACTTGTCTGTTCAGACAAGACTTGACAGTTTCATCAAACCCGCATTATTACGTTCAAAAACAATTTGTATCGATGAATAAATGTATTGTCTTTTTATAGTTTTAAAATAAAGGTTTCTACAGTGATATTTATTTATTTTCATTAGCACTGTTTATATCATTACATTTTCCATTTATTTGTGTTCTAAGTTTCTTTCCTTGTCTTTTAGGGTTACCACTTGCTTCACTAATCTGTCCGGATGACTTCCACACAATTAATCCGGATTAGCGAGGGTTTACTGTCTTAGGAAAATAGCATCTATGCACTTTTGTGTGTGTGAGAGAAAGACATACAGACACTGAGTAAGAGTGCATGAACAGACGCGTGGTCAGGTTGCTTCTGACAAAAAAATCTTTGTACAGATATGTACGATGGGGTACCTAAAAGAAACCGAACTAATTTTTTTGTGGGCAGAGCTTTTGTAGTACCGCGTTTTGCCGCTATGAGCGCATAGAGCTAACATTCCTGAGTCGATAAGCCGACTACCGTTGCTTCAGAAGGTAAGGACTAGTTTCGGCAGAGTTTATAGTGAGAACTGTTTTGTGTGATCGTCGTTTTTGCAATGGCTGTTTTCGTGAACAGCGTGCGGCGGTGAAATTCTGCTTTTTGCTCTGGAAAAGAGGAACAGAAACTCTTGAAATGTTAAAAACGGCGTACAAGTACGATGCTATGGGGGAAAACTCAAGTGTTTGACTGGTTTTCCCGTTTCAAAAATTGTGAAATGTCAATTGATGACAAACCTCGTTCTGGTCGTCCTTCCACGGCCCGAACACATGAAAATGTTGAAAAAATTCGTGAAATCATCAAGGAAGATCGACGACGGACCATTGAAGAAATTGTGGAGCTGTCGGGAGTGACTTGGAGCTCAGCGGCCAGATTTGTGGCAGTCGGGTGACTGATTTTTCCATCATGACAATGCCCCTGCTCACACAGCCCTGTCTGTACGACAATTCTTGACCAAAAATGGTATGACCCCTGTTCCTCACCCTCCATACTCACCCGACCTTGCCCCGTGCGACTTTCTTTTGTTTCCTCGAATGAAAAGAGACATGAAAGGAAAAAACGACGGAGGCGCTGTCAAGGATCTCAAAAGATGAATTTAGACAAAAAAATGGAATAAAAGACCAGACAAGTGTATTAGTGTAAGTGGAGAGTACTTTGAAGGGGATTGAAGGTTTGTGCTTAAAATTTGAATAAATAAGTTTAAAAAAAATAAGTTCGGTTTCTTTTGGGTACCCCCTCGTATATGTCCACTTTATGATTCTACCACAGTAGAGGTTTCAGCAGTTCGGTAAGATATACCATTACAAGAAAACTGGAATAAATAGCGGAAAGAATAAAACTCCAAGGAAGCCCCATTACAAAGCTTACAAGACCCGTAAGTAGTAATGGGCAAGGATGAAAAATGGGAAAGAATATTTACTTTACAAAATTCCTTGTGAATACAAAATAAATCAAACTTATGTAAGAAACATGTAGGTTGCGGTGCAAGGGCCGAGGAGGCCTACCCCTCATACAGTCATATGTAAGAAATATAGGCCGTGCCATTATTTTTTTTTAAATTCGCTTAGTGGGGGGTGGAGTCGAACTGGGCCCACTCGGCACGGCGGCCACTGATTGGCCTATTTTACCTGCCCCGGGTGATTATGATGATGGAGAATTTGGTGGAATTAAAATTTTCAGGGGAAATTGAAGTACTCGGAGAAAAGCCTCCCCAGCGCCACTTTGTCCACCACAAATCCCACTTGACCAGACCCGGGTTCGAGCTCAGGTCAGTTCATGTGGGATTTGTGGTGGACAAAGTGGCGCTGGGGCAGTTTCTCTCCGACTACTATGGTTTCCCCTGCAAATTCTTATTCCACCGACTGCTCCACATTCATCATCTATATCCGGGACTGGTTCAATAGGTCAATTAGTGACCGCAGTACCAAGTGAACTCAGTCTCACCCCACTCCAAAAAACTAAAATATGTAAGAAATCTGGCCATCTGAAAATACATACAAAACTTCTTCTAGTATAACTACCGGTTCCTGGAACTTCGCATGCGTAAACTTCAAGTTCCGTACCTTCACCGTGCTTGTAGCAACAAAGAGAAACATAAGGCTCGCAAATTAAGATTGTTACCTTCTGGATAACACCGTACAGTTTCGTACATGGTTATCAAGGTTTCAGAGAATCCTGCTGCCAAATCTTAGTTTTCACCGCCGCGAAAACCCCAGGTCCAAAGCACGTTCGTTGAGTGCCAAAAGTAGGTGCATGTAACATAAGCATATTGTGGCGTACAGGTCCGTTGCTAAGCAGTAACTCTGTAAACAGCGACCGTTTCTGGGAAAAGGCTCGGTAAAACGTTCCCGTGGCAACGAATATGTATGCAACAATAGAGTTACTGTTGGAAACCCGGTGTTTTCTATGTGCCCGTGGAAAGAGATGTTATAAGCAAGGGAGAAAGTTAGTCCAGGGGCAATTCTGCACGGGAGGCTGTGAAGATAGAACCTGAGCGCGTGAAGCTGAAGAATCTCCACTGTTAGAAGCAGTTGCCAGGGAACGGCTGGTGAAGCCACAGCAGATTTGAAAAGGCGTAGCGGGTGCTGTGATGATTTGTCAACTGTGGAGATTACCGGTGGCACTGTAATTGCTTGTAGTTCCAATTACCAAGCCAAACCCCGTCTACAGTCACACATACACGTGACAATATCTACCAGTATACATGGTGTCACAACCCAGAAGACAGTGGCCTTAATTTTCGGAAGCAACTTGATGTCTTATGGATTATGGCACCGTGCAGTCTGACCTCTACCCTGATTGTAACCTCCTACTAGAGTATGCAGTGTCAACGCAGATGACAGCAGAAACATATATTGCCACGTGTAAGGGTGCGTGAATTATTAGCCGGTGTATGGATTGGATGATTGCGTTTAGTGACACCTTATATATTCAGCTCGTAACTACAAGTAATACAGCGCTATCGCTGATCTACACACTTCACAAGTCACTAGGAGATGGTAAGTCTTTTCAGTCTTCACCAGTCGTATCCTGGGAACGGATACATAACAGTCTCACTGTCACTGCAGCATTATTATTATTATTGGATGCGGTGGGTTTCCCCATGCACCGCGACCAATGGTCTATTGTATGTCCGCCTGTGATATTCTACCAGTCTCTATACCCTACCGATACTGGTGCGTGCCATCAGTCCTGACTCAGCCAGCGAGTTCGGCCTCTACTGGCTCAGCGGTATCCAGATGCTTCCCCCATCTACCAGAGGCGTTAGAGACTATTGTTGGGCGGGAAATGTCCTTAATAATTTGGCTCAGAGGCCTCCTTGAGGCATGAGGTTCTTTTACGTGCCGTAAAGCTACGACAAGGGACCCGCGGCTTAAACTGCCTCCCGGAGGACTTGTTCCCTGAATTTTTCCGCCCTTAAAAATTCCACGACCTCCGTCGAGTTTGAACCCGCGTACCTTGAGTCATGAGGTGGGAACGTTACCCCTATACTACGGAGGCCGCTTTAAAAATTCCACGACCTCCGCCGGGTTTGAACCCGCGTACCTTGAGTCACGAGGTGGGAACGTTACCCCTAGACTACGGAGGCCGCTGTCACTGCTGCATACTATGAAGTCTTCTTTGCAGAGCCTAATTCTTTTCTTGCAATTTCTTTTCAGTTATTCTGTTAACTGCGGAACTCAATTCTTATTCCAGCTGCGTGGCATACTCGTTACATAGCCTCGGGGCGGCCCCCACAGAAAACACCGCTTCTTCTATTGTTGCGTGTTGATGCATTCCTGCAGAGATGTTTACAGCATCGTAGCGTAGCAACGAGAGCGGTGCGGACCACAGAAAACACCGCTCTCCTGTCGTTTCCCACGTTCGCTTCCGCAGGAATGTGTTTACAAAACCGTTGCCTAACAATAAACTACTCCGGCTTTCAGGCTTCATGTCACAATATCTTCACGGACATGAAAACCTCAACCGTCATCTCTACTGAAGAATATACATAAAATCTACTTCGTCCTCCGCGCTGAGAACTTCGCAATTTGTATCTACACTAAATCACTCCATTGTCTCATTATGGAATTTAGCTGAAGTAGATCCTGAAAAGACCAGTCACAGTGGCCGCGCGGTCTAAGGCATGAACTGTCTTCGCCCGCTCAAACACTGGGATCGTGGGTTCGAATGTCACTTGAGGCATGGATGTATGTGCGTTTGTTCTGTGTTTGCGTTGTCGCGTGTAGGTAGCGGCCTTGAGATGAGCTGATCCCCCGTCCAAGGAGTGCTACTGACGTCTCTGAAATTCATAGTTACAAATCCTGAATTGGGATACGCCAGAGGGCCTAATCTATCAAAGGAAAAAGAAGAATATCCGAAAGAAACAGGGCAGGAGGCAGTTAACTGGATCCAATACGTTCAGGTTCGAGCCCAGTTGCAGATTTTCGTAATGACAGTAATGAACCTTCGGGTTTCGCGAGGGAGGGGTTGATGAATCTACTACAAATTAGTAATTTGTAAATTCGTCATCTCTCTCCATAATTGCTTGTGGGTTCTCTCAAGATGCTGCCAACAGCTAGACTATTCAGCGTTGAATTGTAAGACTATGGATAAATGATAAACCGAAAAGGATCATTAATGAAGCGGTCATGGCCTAATCGCGGTACTTTCCCGGCATTTGCCTGGAGTGACTGGGGAAAACCTCACCGAAACCTAATAGTAGGTACCCCGACAGGTATTCGAACCGAACACCTCCCGAATACGAGTGTAAAGCGTCACTGCTAGACCAACAGATCGGCTTGCAGTATTGATTGCAAACCATCGGCACAGGCCTTGGTTCAGTTCTCTGGAAGCTGATACAAAATTGAAACAGAACAAGGCAAACGTAATTAGTGTCCATTTTATTGAATGGGCACGCTTAATTATTTTCAAATGAGCACGACAATGCCACGTGGCACAAAACAACTTGCAAGCTGTTAGAATTCTTTCCGCCAGAGCGGTAATGGAGGTACCCAGATGACCTAACTGAAATATAATGAGGTTCTTCCTAGTCCTGCTACAACAGCACCAGCTGTCTTAGACAGATCGGAAGTTGCGTTAATTCAACCACGACACACAGCAGCGCTGTAACGAAGAGTGACATAAAAATAAAGACGTAGAATTAACGAAGAATACCAAAACTGAACCCACAGCTCTGCTTATCGCAATTTGATGTTGACGGGAAAAGGCAAAGGAAGGGCCCAAGGGGAAGTGGTTTACAGAGATAGACAAGTACTCTGCTGTGGAAAATTGAGCTCAAATTCACTGCATTCGTCAGCAGCTCACGTCCTGAAGTACTAACTCAGCGAGTTTGGAAGTCGCTGCGTTCATTAGTAAGTCTGGTAAAACAAACGTGCTTACCAGTTCAGAACAAAATTTTCCGGCAGATGATTTGGTTACGAAATGGCAAGAAGCAGCCTTGTAAAAGCATTCTCCTAGACAGATGAAGATACTGCGTTGTGGTTTGTAATGTTTCGAAATGTGGAGAGAGCCCAGCGTTTCCAAGGAAAATGTTGCCCTTATCTTCAGGTTGAAAGAGTAAACCGATAAGAAAACCTGCAAAAGTTGGGGTGGCAAGTTCAGACCGCTTCTGATGCTTGGCTTACTCTTCTACCGTGAAGATGGGGGCGATATGTTCCTCCGAAACATCGGGCTGTCTCCAAACTGCATGCTGTGACAACCCAGCTGACGTGAGAACTTAAGATCAAAAATACTATCCAAGAATCTTCCTGAATTACTGACGACCATCGCTAAAATTGGCGCGGCGACATCTCCTACGAGAATGGCGTGCGTTTTGCGTGTCTCTCAGGCTGTCGTCTGAACAGTGAGATTCGGGCACATCTGAGACCGTGTCATCGCGTTTCTTGTTGTAATTAGAGCGTCAAGTCCATAATAACTGACTTGTTTATGCGGGGTTGGGTGGGGGAAGAAACCCGATTGACTGAAACTAAACCGAGCAAGTTGCCTCAGGCCGTAATGCTTCTGCCTTGCATTCTGAAGGTGACCGGCTCGAATATCGGCCGGCACACCGGCTAACCTGACCCATGTTTGCGTGGTTTCCCTTAGTCCCTACACACGAATACCTGGGATGGTAACCTAAATTAAGTCACGATCGCTTCCTTCTGTGTCCGTTTCAGTTCATTCTGAACTGTCATACAAACGCTCTACACTATGTAGCACAAGTTACTTTCCTCTTTTCGTATTGTGGCGTGTAGTGACCGCGAGATAGGCGACTGTAAAGCGGCCGGCAACACAATAACAGAGGATTTTTTTTTCTGCATGGTCCGCTAAGCAACAATTGAACAGCAACAGAGGAACGGTGTTTTCTGTGGGGTCCGTGCCGTGTTGTTACAAGAAGGACAATTTGAGCAATGAGTTAGTTGTGAGACAGACGCCAGCCGGTAAGAACGTGGACAGGGAAGCAAAGGAAATTGTTGGTATCCGTCACCAGGCAACGACTGGTTAAGATACGTCAGACAGAGAAGACAGTACGTGCTGTAATGAACTGTAGGGTGTAGAATTAGTGATAGCGCTACAGTTACTTGTAATTCAGATCTGTAAGTGTTCAGTAAATCCAATTACCAATTCAAACCCCGTGTGTATAGTCACTCGATCACATGACGGTATGTTATATAACGACTTTTAAACATCAAGACTACATAGAGTCGAATGATAGGATGATACATGAATGATGATGAACTGGAAAGAGTTTGGAAGGAAGTAGTTATGTCCTAATCGCGGTACTACCGCCATCTGTCTGGAGAAACTGATGAAAGCAACTAGTACTCTGATTCAGGAAAGCCGGTGTCTCAGCAGAGCGCCTTCCAATTACAAGTCTACACCGTTACCTCTATGTCAACCTGTTTGGTTCTGAGATATTAATAACGTCAAGTACATTACAAACAGAACGGGATGCAACCGAGGAGACAACTGAATATGTTTCCCGGTACCGTTACTGAGACTTAAAGCAAAGTGTAAGTCCTAATTGCGAAGTAGTTGGGATATCATCGATAAAATCTACTATAGATATCCGTCGTGCCAACTGGTGAAAAATTGCCGACGTTTGAGGACCATCTCTGTCCCCAAGATGATGACAGAAATGGTCCCTGAAACGTCAGCAATTCTTAACAATTTGATACGGCCGCCAGCCTGAGGTTTTATTAACTGGAGCCGCAGGGAAAACTGAGGATCTTACATCAGTTGGATTACCATTTCGAAGGTTTATTCTTATGAAGTTAAAAGTAATTAATTCGCTTAGTGGGGGTGGGGGGTGGAGTCCAACTGGGTTCACTCGGCACGGCGGCCACTGATTGTCCTATTGTAGCCTGCCCCGGGTGACTATGATGACGGAGAATTTGGTGGAATGAAGATTGGCAGGGGAAACCGAAGTACTCGGTGAAAACCCGCCCCCAGCGCCACTTTGTCCACCACAAATCCCACTTGACCAGACCCGGGATCGAACCCGGCCCACCGCGGTGGGAAGCCAGAGACTAACCGCTTGAGCTATGGCGCGGCCAAGTTAAAGGTGAAGTTATCCCTGTAACAGGCCGTAGAGGCACATAGGGTTGTGAGGCGTCGATGCTCTCACATTTTCTAGACAATCGGCTCATAGATGGCAGTGAGGTCAAACTTACGCGCCGGCCGGCCGCCCTTTACCCCCAGGAAGATTCCTGGTACTCATTTCTGTTAGAGGCTGAACATCGAGCAGCTGGAGGGGTTAGGTCAATTGAATAATCCAGTGATCTCATCGGGAATCAAGCCCGCGACCTTCCGACTTGTAGCATAATGTCTCAACCAACTACGCTAAATTCCTATGCACTAGAGAAGTGAGGAGCTCGAGGCTGTGGCAGACCGGAATCATGTGGTTTCACATCTTCGACTAGCAAGAAAGAACATTTGAAAATTTATATCAAAGAAACCCTTTCCGAAATTACGCCATTTTTCCATTCAGACATACGAAAACACATGAACATTAGTTTATATTAAATTCGACGTTGCCTGCCTAAATTCTTTATACACTGACCAACTGACTCTTGCCAAGAGACCGGAAATAGTAGGGACATGAAAGACGGAAGAAACGGAAGTCGAAAGAGGAACCACGACTGTTGTTACCACCACAGAGAAGGCAGGAAACGGAAGTTTCAGACACTTTTTACATCCTGGTGCATCTAGTAAGCATGAGCAAGCCTGTTTTAAATACGAAAATGTTTGAGGAAGTGTGCGTGCGGGCAATACTAAGTGACTAGCCCGCAAGCAACCTGTGAGTCTCTAGCACATGTCGCCCCGTCGCAGCCGAGAGCTTACGCAGCCGCAGAAACGGGTTCTTTGTGTTTTAAACGACAGCAGTTGTTGCTGTCGTCGCCGCCACTAGGCGAACCAAAACAAATGAGTTACTAATGCCTGACAACAAAGTCATGCCACGATTTTAATTTACAAACACGACTTCGTATTACTCGTATTATTTGTATATTTTATGGGTGTGTTCGATTCTTTAACTGTCTTCTGGGATGTGACGCCGTGTAGTCCGGTAGAAGTTCACCCACATTTCAGAGGAACATATTAAATACATTTTCAGAATAAAATAGTAAGGCAAATAACCAGATAATAAAAACCACTGAAGATGGAAGCAGTATGTTCCCTCAGAACGTCGGTAAATTTCTACCGGGCCACACGGCGCCACTTCCCAGAAGATAGTAATCTTTATACACACTGCTGTGAGAACTTCGTCACATGACTGAGTGTGAGCAGAGACGGGGTTTGGATTGGTGACCGGATTTATTGAACTCTTTACAACATGTAACTACAAATAACTGCGACATTCTCACTGAGTTACACTCTCCAAAGATCACTCTAACTACAGCACACATAAAGTTTTCTTAGCCTTCATTAGCCGTTGCTGTATAGCTGCTCCCAACGGTGGGGGTTCCCCTTCCTCTGGGTCCCCGAACTCTCCCCGGCCTCAGCTACCAGCTTCTCACTGTCAGAGTCAGAGTTACGACTGGCGGTTTACCGCCAATCAGTTCGTCTTGGCGACAAGCCCCTTGAGACTCACGACCAGTATTTTTTTTTCAACTGAACACTTGCGGTCATAGGACTTATGTAACGTCTTCTCTGATAAGAGGATGGGTCTGTCGCTTACAATTACTGCTGGCCCTCGCTAGTGCAGTCATTCTCATGTCCNAAAATTTTAAATTTTAAAATTTGGAAAAATTTTTTTGGCAACGTTGTCATTACGTCGTACAAGAAGCGTCGAAACGAACGGTGTTAAGTCAAGGGGAAAGGATATGGTAGGACACGGCCGTGCCCAATTACAGGCACTGCCTCCGTATTTACCTGGAGTGATGAAAGACTTCAATCGGACAGTGGGCGTTTAGACCGTGATTCGAAGCTGGCATCGCAAATAGCTACTCTAGAAGCCCTCTACTTTCTGCTTGATTGTTCGTTCAGATTTCTCTTCGATCCTTAAAGCAGAGGCAGTACATGCCTCCGAAACGTCAGTATACACCTTCTACTCACGACGTCACAGTCGGAAGACAACAGGCCTGTTCTTCCTAAGACAACACCTGTTGGATTACACACTCTTCCTCTGTTACAGAACGCACAACCTGTATCGTGTAGAGACCCATCTGCTGCTTCCGTGGATCACGACAATTAGGACGGAAATGGTCTAAGTCGCTCTTGTACAGCGACACACGAATTAATCTCCTTGTGAGGTGTGTTTTATACTGGCGGAAAACAAGCATAAAATATTTGCTGCAAAACATAACATTCAACTAAAAATTGCGTTAGATTTCCATACGCAGTGATCCCATGCACCCAACTCATAACAAATAGATATTACGGATGCCTTACGTGAGGGTAAAGGCAGCAGGAGATACTGATAACATTATTTCGGTGACGAGGTATAGATGTGCTTGTTCTTTTTGTGAGACAGACAATATTTTTGAGGAACATAAAGAAGTTTAGCATATTCTGGTATGTAGACCCGTTGCCAGGCAACGACTGCGAAATAAGCAATTTTACGACAGTCGATTTTAAGTGAAGGTTCCTCATACAAGCATGTTTCCACGGAAACAGTTGCACTGCAATAGAAAACAGTGTTTCCTCTGCAGTCCGTGCCGAGATGCTACGAGCAAGGCCAGTTGGCTGTAGCAGTTAATAGAGAGGGTCAGTGAATGAATTCGATAACCGCTTGGTTTCAACTGCTGTGAGATGTTGTTAGAAGCTGACAGCTGTGGGCGGGGACAGTTCAGAAACTCACAGGAAGGGGAACGTCCGCCGTTAGAAGCCGCTACCAAGTAGCGGCAGTGGACACATGACTGTAGACACTAGTGTGTGTATAACAGTGAAGTGTAAAGTGTAGTCACTCGCTGCATCAAAGAATCCAATAAATCCGGTCATCTATCCAAAACCCGTCTACAGTCACTGAAATCGTAACAACATTGTGCAATCTGGGATCGGAATTATATTAAAATTACGAACTTCAGTTAAGCCACTGCATAATCTGGTAGGCGATTATCAGCATAGTGACAATTGAGGCAGCACGTTATTCTGAAACGTAAGTGATCATCTGCCAAGCTACACGGTGTCATAAATACCTCGTATTTCAAATAAAATTAAATTCGACCGTCAACGTTTACAACAGATCATCACTATCATATTGTAGCTGTGAGACGTCTAGGCTCCCACATTTTCTAGAAAACCGGCTCACAGATGGCGGTAAGGCTGTCAGCCTTACGCGCCCGCCCGCCGCCCTTTACCCCCAGGAAGATTCCTGGTACTCATTTCTGTTAGAGGCTGAGTCAACCCCAGGGCCATATTGCTGCAAGAAGGATTAGGTCAAATGCAAAATTCAATGACCTCATCGGGAATCGAACCCGCGGCCTTCCGGATTCTGACAGTGCCCCTCTACGATATATAGTTTGAGCTATTCAAAGCGTTGTTAAATGAAGCATTAACAAAAACCATATTCTCGTTCTAAAAATAAAAATAGCTATGCCGTATTTCACTTTCTCACAACAGTGACTATTAAGAGTCTTGTCTTATAGCGTGTGACACCGTGTATTCCGGTACTTGACCGGCGTTTTGGAACGTACTACTTCCTTTGACAGGGTCGAAAAGTAAGCCAATCAAATAACTAGTAGGAAGCGAACAGAACGAGATTGATGATTGCTTCATGCTGCTCATTGTTGGCTTATTTTTCGACCATGACGACGGAAGGATTACCTTCCTTAGAAATGTCTGTGAACCTCCTACCGGACTACACCACATCACATCCCAGAGGACAGCACTGGCAGTCTTTAGGAGCATTCTGCCAGCCCTCTGACACTTGAGTAATAATGAGCACTGTAAGCCGCTCTTGCACCAATGTCACTTATCGGCTCGTCTGAGCCCAGATGGCGAGCGCACACCGCCTGCCCTTACGTGATTCCTCACAGTTTTGCAATATGAGATCACAAGGTCGGGACATGGAATCGATTTACAGGCAAAATTATCCTCCCGCAGTTCAACGTAATAGCACCAGGATTATGCAGCTTATCCCGCCTGAAGACACTGTCGGAAAAAAAAATTGTATAATATTAAAAGAGGCCTATATCAAATCTGAGATATCTAGGGCGGTGAAGAATCATATTTGTGATGTTGGACAATGTCTATCTATCTATCCATCTACTTTGAACCGCGGCGGCCCGGGTTCGACCCCGGGTCTGGTCAAGTGGGATTTGTGGTGGACAAAGTGGCGCTGGGGCAGTTTTCTCCGAGTACTTCGGTTTCCCCTGCCAATCTTCATTCCACCAATTGCTCCACAATCACCCTCACCTATCATCTGGGGCTGGTACAATAGGCCAGAAGTGGCCGCAGTAGAAGAGACTTAGTCCCACCCCACTAGCAATTAGAAAAATCTATCTATTCCTGTTGCTCCCACTTGGACCACAAAGCATCCATGAAACGCTTCGTTTCACTTCAGTTTCTTAATCTTAGACAGTCGGTGGGACTCCTTGGACGGAGATCAGCCCGTCGCAAGGCCGCTACCTACACACAAACACAGAATAAATGCAGACAAATCCATGCTTTGAGTGGGATTCGAGCCCACGATCCCAGTGTTTGAGCGAGTGCAGACATTTCATGCCTTAGAGCGCGCGGCCACTGTGATCAGCTGTGGACACAATGGTTTTGGAAAAATACAGTTTCTCCATCTTCACGGCAGATCCTTCCACGACAATAGTGGCCCAAAATTCCGTTATTCTTAAATATTTAATAGTTACCTAGTATACAGAATTTACAACCTTTCACATATGAACTTAGATGGGAATTTGTTATAGGCGTAAATTTTGGAATGTACAAGTGCCAACTCATAAACAGGTCACTATAGTATGTTCAAAACATCTTTCAGGTTGCGTCATAACCAGACACTGACGCGGATCGTTACGTCATCATTACAAAGTTATTAGTGTCTACTTTCGACACACAAGGAAACCAGTATCGCCACACCGGAGACCGCCGGAGACCTCGTTTCTTCCATAAAGTGGCCTACTCAAAGCATGGCTGACAACAAGTGCCATATATATACCAAAAGAATTCGCAAGCGAAGATTTATCGTTCTTTTTACGCAATTTCGGGTTACCGTAGCAACGAAATGTCCAGCATTAATGCGTTACAAGAACGTAGTGGCTGCACTTCTAAGTGGACTCAATCTCACCGCTCTAAAAATAATAATAATGACAGAGGAACGTAAATTATGTAGCAGGTCAAGAATGAGCGATCAGTCTTTTATTTCAGTGTATCGTGTCTATTCTGTGAGTACTAATAACATTCTTAAGTGAATGTGTCAAGCGTAGCATCATACGTAAGGGGAACGGGTTACATTTGACTATTTGTGCTTGTTATTCGTGGTAGATGGCGTTAATGGTCGGCCTTGACGTATAATTCGACTACATGCACGACTGGACAAAGATAGGGGAGAAAGTAAGAGACATTGTCAGAACGAAAGCTTATATAACAAATTACGAGACTTCTCTTACCGGGTGTTTGTACTTATAAGTCTGGGGTGTGTGAAAGTTCAAGATCCTCAAGAACAGTTCCGATGTGATGAAACTCAGAAACGTCGTCACGCCCATGTCAGTGGGAGTTTTAACTTGCCCATTATGTGGACAATGAACCTTGTTATGTCCTACAGTATTAGTTAATTCATACGTGTATGAAATTCCATACCTCATTTTGGAATAAAATAACATACGAAAAACATGTACTCGGAGATGGCAGCGGCGGCTGTCTTACTTGCCTTAGGCTACGAGGGCAGGAGTTGGCAAACTATGGTCCAAGGACCGGAAGCGGCCCTCAAACTTTTCAGACAGACACCCAGCGCTATTCACATGTTACTAATATGGTCCTCTGTTAATTATTAGTTTCTCGTACGTTATACAAATGAAGTACTGTTAAAACATGAAACATATACACATGTATACAAATACATACTGACATGAAATTAAGCTCAGAACTTTAATCTTATATTTTGAAATGCAGATCAAGCAAACAGGTTCAAATGCTATTGCTTCAGAATTGTATTCAGGATATCCGCACATCGAATCTCATTCGGGAGACCTAAGTTCTATGTGGTTTTTCTCAGTTCATCTAGCTTAATTCCGGAACAGTAAGGTCACAGGCCGTGGAGGCCCACAAGGTTCTGAGCCGTCGAGACTCCCACGTTTTCTAGACAGTCGGCTCAGTCTTACGCGCCGGCCGGCCGCCCTCTACCCCCCAGGAAGATTCCTGGTACTCATTTCTATCAGAGGCTGAGTCGACTGCAGGGCCATACTGCGGCTGGAAAGATTAGGTCAACTGAAAAATCTAGTGACCTCATCGGGAATTGAGCCCGCGATCTTCAGGCTTGTAGCATAGTGCCTCAACCAACTACGCTACCGCGTGCCCCAATTCCTTCCACACCCGTTCCAATTCATTATTCACTATCATTCAATAATTCGACGCTATAGTCTGAGTTACGGACAACGTACTAAGCTAGAAAGTTTTAAATTAGGCCTACCATACATGTTTTTAATGTCTGTCTTAATTCTCGCAGATGGTCTACATATCCCATCTTGTACTGGTGCTGGTGTCCGGAGATAGGGACTTGTTCTATCGACTGGGCCCAATTGAGTAGGTTTCACCTGAAGACGGTGACAGGATCCTATCTCCGAAACGTTGTTTTAAATAAAAAAGGTAAGGTAGGTAATGCTATTCCTGTAACAGTCCGTGGAGGCGTTCTGAGACGTCGAGACTCCCACGTTTTCTACATAATTGGCTCGCAGATGGCGGTGAGGTCGGGCTTACGCCCCGGCCGCTTAAAAAAAAAAGAAGAAAAAAAAAAAGAAACACTAATTGTATTAATATGCCATCGTCACAAAATTTGAGATCTTATTTATTCAAAAATTCATAAACATTAAATAAACGATCATATGTTTTTGACTTTTTCTCTTGTTAACGAGTTGCTGTAGTAACACATCTGCTGATATGTACGAAGGTGAATTTCATTCTCACTTCCCCTTCTTAAACATCACCCTTCACATGTGACGTCAATCAGAGTCCGTTATCCGTTTCACAACCCAAGTACGTCTTCAATCCGTTAATTTCAAACCAACTTATCAACCACAGTGAGTAATACAGTCCGACACGTACTTGTCGTTGCCTGGCTAAACGTTCCAATTTGCACTGCCCATACTTACAGAGACTGAATCATATGACCAGAAATAAGACACTAATACGAGGGAGACTCAGTAAACAGGTCACAAATTGAAATAAAGCAGCTGTAATAATAAGTTTTATACGTATATCACTAGGTAGCAGCACAATCCAGCTCCATAACAGCATAGGTAGTAGGTAGGCAGGCGCATGTTCAGAGGCTGGTTTCAGTAGTCAAAATGACGAACGTGCTTGAGAAGTATGCCACCGAAGAGTAGCGTTCTTTTTGTGGGCAAAAGGACTCAATGCGAAGGATATTCATAAGAAATTTTTCCTCTTTCAGATGGGAAGTGTTTGTCGCGTAAAGCGGGGTAAAACTGGGTTGCGAAATTCTCTCACGGACGTTTGAGCGTCGCAGATGATGCCCGACCACGAGCGGAAGTGGCTGAGACAACAGTTGAA
This sequence comes from Cryptotermes secundus, assembly GCF_002891405.2. Classification (NCBI taxonomy): domain Eukaryota; kingdom Metazoa; phylum Arthropoda; class Insecta; order Blattodea; family Kalotermitidae; genus Cryptotermes; species Cryptotermes secundus. Next base: position 3,495,378 of record NW_019731262.1, on the reverse strand, counting down.
AGACTTCTGTGCTGCGGGTTTCGACGCATTGGTAAAGAGATGGGACAAGTGTATCAATGTTGGTGGAGGATATGTCGAGAAATAAACGATTTTTCCAGGTTCGAATATCACATATTTTACGTTTTATGTTCATTTTTGACCTATTTCCTGACTCTCCCTCATAAATGGACAGCTCTAAAAGTGAAGGCGGAGAAAACAGAGGCCTGTGTGTGATTTGGGGTTCTCGTGGCGATATCACGGTTATGTTTTCTGGTCTACGACGCCGTGTAGTTTAGCAAACAGGCGCCAACATTTCGGAAGAACTTTCTACCTCCATCTTCACTGTACGGCTTCATACAACAGAAGCCCATCATTGCTAAATAAGACTGCGCTTACGTTTGATTCAGGAAGAACTCAAGAGGAGACTGAATTCGGGTAATGCTTGCTACCATTCAGCCCAGAACCACTGTCTTCTTGTCTCCTGTCTAAAAACGTAAAACATAATTTTGCTGTGATTCTGTATTGGTGTGAATTTCTTTTTAATTCGCTTAGTGGGGGTGGATCCAACTGGGTCCACTCGGCACGGCGGACACTGGTTGGCCTATTGTAGCCTGCCTCGGGTGATTATGATGACGGAGAACTTTGGTGGAATGAAGATTGGCAGGGGAAACCGAAGTACTCGGAGAAAAGCCGCCCCAGCACCACTTTGACCACCACAAATCCCACTTGACCAGACCCGGGGTCGAACCCGGGCCGTCGCGGTGGGAAGCCAGCGACTAACCGCTTGAGCTATGGCGCGGCCATTATTGGTGTGAAACTTGGTCTTTGACATTAAGGGAGGAACATAGACTGATGGTGTTTGAGAACGGTGTGCTGAATAGAATATTTGAACCAAAAGGCAATGAAGTGATAGGAGGACAGAGAAAACTACATAATGAGGAGCTTCATAACTTATACTATTTACCAAGTATAATGAGAATGATCAAGTCAACGAGAGATGGGCAGAATATGTAGCATGCACGAAGGTTGTAGGGGAATGCTTAAGGTTTTTTGATGGGAAAACCAAAAGGAAAGAGACCACTAAGAAGACCAACTCATAGGTGGGTGTATAATATTAAAGTGGATCTTAAAGACACAGGGCGTGAAGCCGTGGATTAGGGACATGCTCTGGCAAGGGAACCGAGAAGTAAAGCTGTGCCCTGAATGGTCGTCTGAGTTATTACACGTACTGTAGGCTGGTGAATGGGTAGTAACGTTTCGGAAGCACCTACTGCCTCCATATTCAGGGTATCTGTTAATCTGAACATGACCTGTTATGTAAAGAGATTGAGCAGAGTATACTACCTCGAAGATGAAGCAGTAAGTTATTCCGAAACGTCGGTAATATTCTGGCAAGCTACACGGCGTCACATGCCAGAAAGGAGTAATCATTAGAGCACCCCATTGAGATAATTTAAAATCTCGCTGATTTCTTTAGCATTAACTGACTGGGCGGAGCACACGGTAGTGTAGTTGGTTGAGCCCATACGCTACAAGCCGGAAGGTCGCGGTTTAGTTTCCCGATGATATCACTGGATTTTTTTAATTGACCTAATCCTTCGGTGCCGCACTATGGCCCTGGAGTCGACTTAGCTTCTAACAGAAATGAGTACCACGAATCTTCCTGGGAGTAAAAGGCGGCAGGCGCCTAATGGTGACAACCTCAACGTCATCTGTGAGCCAACTGTCTAGAGAAAATGTGAGACCCTCCACGGCCTGTAACAGGGATAGCTTATTAACTGATTGAGTTTGAAAATGTTTTGGCTGTCCGTCCTTGACCTTGTGACGCCATTAACAAAGATAAAAAAAGCGCGCAGGCTGGCAGTAGTTAACCCAGGAACGTGCCCTTGTACTACGCAACACTACGCAGCTGTTGTCCGCTGTCAGAACACCTGACGCAACGCAGCGCATGGGAATCTACAACACCTTTCTTCCTCTTTTCATTGTGCCTTCCTCGTGGCACTTCGACAGCTGGTGTACGAGCCACTCCTCGGTGACCTCACGACAACACAAGCGTCATCTCCTATTCTTGATTGTGTAACGCGCAGAGGAATACAGAAATATCTATCTCGCTCTCCTTCATTGCGCTCAGAACCCGGCCCCACAGCTGCACTGATTGGAATGTCTGCGTGTAAGACAAATGGAGGAAAAGGAATGAGACCGTCGAGGAAGAGAATCAGAAAAGGTAAGAGGTAAAATAGGATAAAGTTGTCCTTGTGCTCAGTTAAGCAGCATGCCATGAAGACGTATGAGGGAATGGAGGTATAGCTCCACCATTCTTGACCTCGGCACTAGATGGAGGTGAATGGTCAGCTTCACGCCCCGGCCGCTTTACCCTCGCTACCCATTGGATTTGCATTGCTGGGAATCGAACCCGGGCTGTCCAGCCCGTAGTCCGTCGCTGTAGCGACTAAATAAGTGAGAAGAACGGAGAAAAGAGACAATAAGCATTTTTAATTCCCAATTTTATTTGCAATCTGCACAAGTACAAGCAGCAAATTGCAGAGATACGTATTACTTATAGAGAGGCACGGTGCTCAGTAGCGCTCCAATAAGGAGAATGAAAAGGAGAGAGAGAAAAAAAGGCAAGACGAGGAGGCAAAGAAAAACAGAGCAGAAGAGGAAACCTGAAGAATTTATTCAACAACGCTGACAGTAATTCCTGTTATACAGAGTCAAATAATTGTATGATAGCTTTTAATGAATAGGAAGGAACATGAAAGGAAACAATCGTGCCTTAATTGAAGGTAGGTTAATATATCAGCATTTGCCAGTAGGGACTGAAGAGAACCACGGAGAGCTCAGTCACGATAGTGTGTGTACCGGCCAAGATTCGGACCGGGTAAGTTATCCACATGCTTAATTAATTAAGCATTACGTCATTAAAACGTACGTGGGACTGCAGGTACATCTTCACTATTCTTGACTTCAAAACTAAATGGAGGTGAGGTCAGCTTCAAGTTCCTGCCGCTTTACTCCCCGGAAAAGGGACCCAAGAGCCGGTGTGGAAACGGCGGAGAAGAAATCACTTACCCTGCCAGAACTCGAACTCCAGACACCTAGTCTATAGTCCGACACTATATCGACTGAGCTATCTGAAGTCGAACAGGGTAACTTTCAAATACAAGTCAGGAGCATTTCACATGCGTCATAACGTAGAAGACCAGAATATGGAAACTGTTTACGGAGCCTCTTTTATTCGCGGCGAAAAATGGTTTTGCGACGTAACGAACAAACAGAAGCGGATGAACATTTTAACGAGGATACTTGGCTACGCTTTACGTAACTGACAGTAGTATAATTCAAATTTGTACGGCGTTTATTTTTAGCATTTTTAACACACAATTTGTTGCACCTTCCAGTATGTATCAGAAAAGGCCGTGCCACAGCTCAGGCGGTTAGTCACTGGCTTCCCGCTGCGGCGGCCCGGGTTCGAGCCCAGGTCAGGTCATGTGAGATTTGTGGCGGGCAAAGTGGCACTAAGGCAAGTTTTCTCCGAGTACTTAGGTTTCCCTGCCAATCTACATTCCACAAACTGTTCCACAATCACCATCATCTGTCAACTGGGGCTGTTAACAATAGGCCAATAGTGGCCGCAGTTCCAAGTGGACTGAGTCTCATCCCATTAAGAATAAAAAAATAATAATGTATTATGAATCTGTGACTTGTACTTCTAACCATAAATGCATGGGGTAGTAAGAGAGACAGGCGCAATAGCTCAGCCGGCAGAGCAACGGGGTTCGATTCCCAGTAGGGCCAAGAGATTTATCTCTTCAGGGTCCAGATCGGCCCTGGGGCCCACCCAGACTATCCAGTGGGTACAGGGGGCTCTTTCCCCGCGGGGAAAGCTTTCGGGACTTGAAGCTGACCACTCACCTCTACCTAGTGCCGAAGTCAAGAATGGTGGAGCTATACTTGTACTCGCCCATACGTCTTCATGGCGTGGTGCTTAATTAATTATGCACAGGGACAATTTTTTTTCTTGGCACTACAGCCCCAGTGGGCCTAGCCCTACATCCATGAACTTATCCGTTCACTTCGGTTTTATTAATCTTACACATTCGGTAGGACTCCTTGGGCGAGTGATCAGCTCGTCGCAAGGCCTCTACCTGTACACAAACACAGAAAAACGCACACACACAAACTAAACATCCATGCCCTGAGTAGGATTCGAACCCACGATCCCGGTTTCCAAGCGAGCGAAGACAGTATATGCCTTAGACCGCTCGGCTACCGTGACCGGCGGGACAACTTTACCTTTTAGAATCATTTCAATTGGCGTTTCGCTTAGTGGGGGGTGGAGTCCAGCTGGGTCCACTCGGCACAGCGGCCACTGATTGGCCTATTGTACCTGCCCCGGGTGATTCTGATGATGGAGAATTTGGTGGAATGAAGACTGGCAGGTGAAACCGAAGTACTCGGAGAATACCTGCCCCAGCGCCACTTTGTCCGCCACAAATCCCACTTGACCAGACCCGGGATCGAACCGGGGCCGCCGCGGTGCGAAGCCAGCGACTAACCGCTTGAGCTATGAGGCGGGCTGCTTCTAGAATTAAGAGAGAAGCCTGTCTCAAGTGTGAAAATGTTCACGTCCTCGGGATTCCTCCGTCCGCACGGTCTGCAGCACTACTCTCTGTGTCCGTGTAAGGACTGACATGGCAACACAGATTGAGAGCCACGTAATTACATGACGTCACTGAGTGGCTTTCATTACGGACAATAATATATTAATTACTATTCAAGACGCGGGCACGTAAAGAAAGAGAAACGCTCAGCGACATAACTTCCGGTGCGCTCGCGTCCATGATGATCCTGGTGATTCTAACTATAGTTGTTAGCCACAGTCCAACACAACACGACAGCACTTTGTTCCGGTTCGGCGGGTATGGCTACACTCTATTTCAAGCCAGAATAACAACAACAACAACAACAACAAAAACAAAAACTTGCATTTTTATTCGGTTACGTGACTAGTTTCGGCTGGGGTGCTCGGGTTCGGTTTCCGTTAAGGACAGGAATTTTCCTCCTTGGCACCAAGCCCAGACCGCCTCTGAGACCCGCCCATCGTCCTATCCATTGGGTACTGGCAAGCATTAAACTGACCACTAGTTCCCATCCAGCGCAGAGGTTACGGTTGACTGTAGCTTAACCTACACTCTCCACGTTTTAAACGGGGTGGTTCTTAGTTAAACAGAGTTGTTCTAACTTTGCGCATCATCTCAATGGACATATCGCCATGACGTCAGAATCTTTATTCTTAATTTCATGGAACAGGGAACCATGTCTGTTCCGACCTCACACAGTACTTTTAACTTTCCCAAGGTATTCCTCGGCCTCGACGCTCGTTCGGTTTCCTGCGTCCATATATGAAAAACGCAAATTTGTTTTTGTGCTTAACTAAGCTTAACCTCGGCACTCGTTGGAAGTGAGTGGTCTTCTTCATGACCCGGCCGCTTTACTCCTGGGGAAAGAACCCCCTGTACCCACTGGATAGGAGAGGCTGGGTGGGCCCCAGAATCGGTTTGAATGGCGCGAAGAAACGCAACTGGAAGCTTGCCTTCCTAATCAAGGACCCCACTCATGTGGCGTATTTCCAGCCTCCATATTATCTTATCATTACTTCCTTCCTTCCTTCAATCGACATGCTTTATATCTGACTGTAACACAGGCGTCTGCGTCATATCCTTCCTGGCAAAAGGAAACGTTTCTTCAAGGCACGTATCCTGTAGTCTCATGCCAGCCACGCTGTCACGTTTCAACACTTTGTTAATCTCGCGTTCAATGGAAATGTCACTTGGAACTTAACGTTCACTGGGGTTCAACGGCAGAAGAAATTCTGAACTCTTTTCCTTCAGCAAGTCTTCAGAATCAAATGGGAAGTTACTGTCGTAAGAAATATGATTTTTTTTTATTTATTGCTAGTGGGGTGGGACTAAGTCCCTTGTACTGCGGCCACTTCTGGCACATTGTACCAGCCCCAGATGATAGGTGAGGGTGATTATGGAGCAATTGGTGGAATGAAGATTGGCAGGGGAAACCGAAGTACTCGGAGAAAACCTGCCCCAGCGCCATTTTGTCCACTTGACCAGACACGGGATCGAACCCGGGCGGCCGCGGTGGGAAGCCAGTGACTAACCGCTTGAGCTATGGCGCGGCCCGAACCCCCGAAATTAATAAGGTATATACAGTGTAACTGACGGACACACTGACTGTGGTAGGGGGCGGGATGGTTACACACTGAAGAGGATCGTGAGCCAGTTCCATCCGCCTTCAATCCTCAACTTGCTCCATGAGATTATACTTAATTAACGCTCATCTCCTCGATCTTCCAAGAGGACGTTTTCCACGAAGCTAACTAACTTCATGAAGCTGAGCCCTTCTTGAGAAGCCGCCAGTCGCTTAGCCCCACAAGAATTTCCAAATATTTTATGGAACCCAAAGGTTCAGTAGGATGTTAACTGGTTCCCATCCTGAGCCGGATCAATCTAGTCCATACCACCCCATCCTATGTCTCTAAGATCCATTTTAATGTTAATCACCCACCTACGTTTTGTTCTTCCTAGTCTTCTTAGAAAATATCCTTTGTAGTAAGCCCTTTTGCTCACAAAAACGCACAACAGAACGATAGTCTTCATTAGTACACGCCTCAATAATTGTCGCCATTTTGACTACTGAAACCAGCTCCTGAACATGCGCATGCGCGTCTGCTACCTTGACTGTCATTAAGATGGACTGTGCTGCTACCTAGTGATACATATAGAAAACCAAGTACGTCCATTACAGCTGTCTTACTTCCATCTGTGACCTATTCACTGACTATCCCTCGTACATTCGAAAGTAAACTGGTTGTTGCTCCGCAGACGGTTGCTGGATACCGGACAACAACGAAATCTGTCCGACTAGTAAAGCCGGTTTCGATAAAACCCACAGTTTGCATTTAGGTCCCTAATGGTCGTACCGTTACCTTCCTAGAGATACCACATACACAGTTTTATTTAGGGATAAGGTCTTCATACGAGTAAACTACTGGAATTTAATCAGAACCGTAACAACCATTTGGAGAAAATCGTCATTGTGTTTTGGGGCCCCTCTAAAGGGCGCTCAGTTTTGGAGGTAGAATTATCAGATTCAATGGACAGAGACCCATGACGGATAGACCATAGCATGCCGAATAAGAATGAAATCCGTCAAACAGTTATGGCGCTAGCGAGGCGCATATACAGACATACACACATATGGCATACAAAAAAAATTGTTCCTATTTGGGGCCAGGGGCCTCTAAACGTGAATATCCACCAAATTCTCAAGATTTATTTTTCTTTAACCATCACAGTACCTTCTCATATACATTGCGTATGTAAGAAAGTATAAGACAGCTGGATTTGTAATGCCGCAGCGTACAGCCTATTCCAAACTTTTGATTTCGAGGCAATGTGCAATTAAAGTCGAATTTCATGCAGGCAAAGTAGGAAAGCCTGTATGCTTAATATCCTTTGGTGAGACTGTACTTAAAATCAATTCAATTCTCTCACCTACTGACGAGGTCAAGAAAATGTGGATCTATACATCCACTTTCCCATACGTATTCATGACGTAGTGCTTAATTAAGTAAGCATAAGGTCAACTTTGCCTTTATTAACAAGTTGTAGTTACGTAATTGATCACTGATCATGCAAAATAAAATAACGTGTTCAGTAACGTCACAACAGCATTTAAACTTACATTAACACTGATCTCTAATGTACTATATCTGAAGGTAAGAGATTCACGACACACATGTAAATAAACGTAAATACTTCTACCAGGAACAGAGTAATTTTTAAGAGCAAGAAGTATGTAGTGGAATTCATTAAATCTTTCCATTGTTTTCAAGGTTGAAGTGTCTTGAACAGAAGGACCATTAGCATGGTACCCATCTACATACGTAAGGAAGGCAAGTTGTATGGCTGAATGACCATAATATTATAACAACACACAGCAAGACGGAACGAACAAGCAAAGCCATGACGTGGCGTAACAGTCATGGCCACAATTCTGGCAGCTCTGGATGGTCAGCAGACGAAGACCACAGTGTCGGAATGATTCCCAGCGACTGAAGAGTCAGACATGGGGTCGTGCATTGGCATTGAACCTCCCTATTTCCGTGTCTACAATTCGCTGAGCAAAATGAAACGATAATACACTTGGTCGTCGATTTACGACCGACTTCCGTTCTGACTGACACGTCGTATGTCGGCCATATATTTATTGNTGCTTTTGCCGGTTCTCACGGTCTCTCCGCTTGCAGATTTCTTATATATTTTTTCTTCTACCCTGAAGATGGAGGCGATACGTTCCTCCGAAACGTCGGTTAACACCACATATACACGGTGCCAAATCCCAGAAGACTGCTTTCTTCTTAATCATCGTTTATTTTTCATTTTTTGTGGTCGTAAGTCGCATAGGACGTAAATCGACGACTAAGTGTAGTTACATAAAGAAGTAAAGCTAACCCTATAACAGACCGTGGAGGTCCAAAGGGTTGTGAGACGTCGATGCTCCCACATTTTCTAGACAGTCGGCTCACAGATGGCGGTGAGGTTGTCAGCCTTATGCTGGTACTCGTTTCTGTTACAGGCTGAGTCGACCCCAGGGCCACAGTGCGGCTGGAAGGTTTAGGTCAACTGAGAAATCCAATGACCTCATTCGGAATCGAACCCGCGACATTCCGACTTGTAATATAATGGCCCAACCAACTACGCAACAACGTGCCCCTGATGACAGTATATAGACGCAAAAAGGTGCTATAATACAAGATTTGTTAATTTCACAGCAGTCAATATTCATATTGTGGTCTATGTTTTCTGATGTTGGATATTTTACTATGCTGAGAGTCTCAAGGCATGACAGCATCATAAATGGATGTGAAGTGGTTAGTGGAATGAGAATTCGCAGGGGAAACCGAAGTAACTCCGAGAAAACCCACCCCGGTGCTACTCTGTCCACCACAAATCCCATGAGTAACCGGGGATCGAACTTCTTGGGTTTTGATACCATTAGGTGGTTGTCAGCGTTTGGGAGGAACCTGCTATCTCCATCTTCAGTCTACCAAAAAAATCCACATATATTTCATTTGCGTATTCGTGGTCTATTTAACGACGCTGTAAGTAGCTCAGACAATAAGGGGGCGAATGGCAGAATCAACTGACTGGACAGAATGTTGAAGGAAGGGGGTTACTGAAGAAAGTCGTCGCCGTGAAAACCTCAAAACTTACGAAGGGGGTTACTGTTTGCCAGTTTGCTTACTGAGCTTACTATTCGAAACTGAACGTGAAAGCAATACGCTCCTCCGAAACGTCGATAAACTTCTACCATACTACATGTCGTCACATCTCACAAGTCAGCAATTACCACACTCGTGCGAAAATCACACGATTAAGCGCCTGAATTTTGTGTTTCTATTTTTAAAGCTAAAATCATAAAAACTTCTGATGACGACAGCAACAACTTTTGACCGTCACTGTGTCAATTCTGTTTAAATGGCCAGATTCTTATAATCATGTCTCGCTTAATTCTGTTATTAAGATTCATTTGTACTTTTCTTAAGCTGATACTGACATCTTCAAAACATATACTCTTACACATTATTCGCATAGAACTGAGGCATTTAACATTTACTATATAAATGAAGGTGGAGACGGGATAGCGCAGTTGTTATAGCGACTGGCTAAGGGACAGAAGGCGTTCAAGTCCCGGTAGAGTCAAGAATTTTCTCTTCTCCACATCGTACACAGGCTCTGGGGTCCACCCAGCCTCCTATCCAATGGGTACAGGGGGCTCTTTCCCCAGGAGTAAAACGGCCGGGGCATAAAGCTGACCACTCACCTCCAGCTAGTGCCAAGGTCAAGAAAATGTGGATCTATAACAGCCCCATACGTCTTCATGGCGTAGTGCTTAATTGGTTCGGCATAGGGACAACTTAACCTCACCTTGCCGCCACACATTCTGATGTTAACGTGCCAGTAGCACCAAAGACCATCATAAAATCAGTAATACTGATTCGGACAGCTAACGGTAGCCTTTTCATAATTGCATCACGTAAACCAGTCCGCCACTGCACAAAGTAGCGTAACGTAATCAGAAGGTGTCGCTTCGATAATTTCTGTATCCATTGTCCGAGATACACTGAAAAAAAAATCACTTTAAACTTAAGCCGTTGCACGGTGTCTGCGTTCTGTTTGTTTGCTTTTGGTTCCGAAATGTTGCTTTGCTCAGAACTGTTCCAGTGCCTGACTAAAGTGTATTGTTCTCAACGACTTCTAGCCTACTGTCGTCCTTCTGCTGTGACTTTACTTACCATTATGTTTCACTTTATGTCGCGGTCGAGTGGATCCCGACAGGTCTTCCTCAGTCTCCCCCAAGCAAATACAAGAATAATACTCAAATTCCGTGTTTTTTTTTTGTTTTTTTTTTTCTTTTAGTTTCTTGGGGTGGGGTGAGATGGAGTAAACTTGATAAGTCGGCCACTAATTTTCCTATTGTACCAACCCCGGATGATAGATGATGAATGTGGAGCAGTCGGTGGAATGAGAATTGGCAGGGGAAACCGTAGTATTCGGAGAAAACCTGCCCCAGTGTTATTTTGTCCACCACAAACCCCACATGACCTAACCTGGGCTCGAACGCTAACTCTGGACGAGTAGGTACTGAGTAGGTTTTACCTGAGGACGGAGATAGAATCCAGTCTCCGAAACGTTGTGTTTTGAAAAATAAACAGGAAGATGGATAATGTTCAAAAACATATTGTAGCAATGTACCATCGTCAGACTTTTAGATTTTATTAAAAAAATGGCACATTTCTCACGATGTTCATGCGAACAACAAGGAATCGACGCAGAGCAGTGTATGCGTGGAACTGCGACGAAACACGCGGCCACACGCAGAAAACTGTTCTCTGCTACATGCACTTGTTGGGCAACCGGTTCCTTGCTACTCCAGTGGTATGAAACCGAGAACGTATAATAAAATAACACGGAATCGTATATAACCGTGGGTGACTCATAGCAGGTTTCACGTGGAGCAACAGCGGGGCACAAAAATGAGGAACAGAAAACAATTTTACTGTTTCCTAATTGCAATGTCGTCACGGACCCATTACGTAATATTCTCAGTCAGGCGCTTTTACACTTTATACACAATCACTCTAGTTAACTGGCCTTGCGGGGTGGTATAAAGTTGACTCTCTATACCCGGCCTGGAGGCCGGCTATCCTGACAGGTTTCTCGTGGTTTTACTCAGTCCATCCATCTAAATGCCTGGATAACCCCTCGATTGCTTCTTGGGGGAGTCGCGAATGTGAGAGAGTAAAATGTGGTCATGAGTCCCGCGGGACTCGGACCTGAGATTGACTGAGCTGGCGAGGACCAGCAGCGATTGTAAACGACAGACTCGTCCTCTCGTCAGAGCAAATGTTACATAAGGATTATAACCGCAAGTGTTCTGTTGGTAAATAAAATTACTGGTCGTGAGTCTCGAGAGGCTTGTCGCCAAGACGAACTGATTGGCGGTAAACCGCCAGTCGTAAAGTAACTCTTGACTCTTGGCTGCTTCTTTCCACGTCCCCTCCAATTCATATTTCACCTGTCGCCCTACCATTCAACGCTATGTGGTCGCCACTGACATCGTGGTAAGATAACTCAAAAGGAAATTGTAGTCTACGTTTTATACCTGATGACGGAAGTACATCCAGCTTCCGAAACGTCATCTAATTTAATTGTACTCGTATACAAGATAATGGACAAGATCCTACAAAATAATTTTATAATTATGAACTCAGGATCTGGGCCTAAACAGAATCAGGCATCCTAAGTTCTTTTCGAGAGTTTCTTGTATTTTGATAGTGATTTCGTAGGTCGATGCGCGAACATAGATACCAGTTTGTTCGCGCGCTGCTCTCACTACCTAATAAAGAAAAATGGACGCGAAAGGAATGTGATGACTGTTCGTTGAAATGCAGTATGCAAGGTGTTGACTGCCAAGAACTTTCCTTATCTCCTTGCTGACTTAACAATTGCAAGCGAGGAAGCTTCCCATGGCTCAAGTCCTTACGTTGCAGGACGCGTCCACTGATTATAACGTCACGCAGAGCGTAGCGCGGGAGGCGTTACAACAGACGAGGTGTACAATGAGTGACGGCAAGAATGTCCTTGACTTTGTTCCGGTCTGATGTACAATGTAGCCTCTCGTTCTTCCTTCTTCCCTGCAAAGCCATGGGAATGTCATAATCACGAGTTCATAAAAATTACTAGTATCACGCACTGCGTTCACGCACGCACACACACATCTCAGACAAACAATCAAAATAGACTGCTTTAAAGACAGTAATATTTAAGAAAGAAAATTACACACAAAAAAAAAAAACACTTCATCAGTCTTTCACCAAATATTTTTTTTCCTTGGCACTACAGCCCCAGTGGGCTTAGGCCTACCTCCATGAACTCCGTTCACTTCGGTTTTTCTAGATCTTACACATACGGTAGGACTCCTTGGGCGGGTGATCAGCTCATCGCAAGGCCTCTACCTGTACACAAACACAGAAAAACGCACACAAACATCCAGCCCTGAGTGGGATTCGAACCCACGATCCCAGCTTCCGAGCGAGCGAAGACAGTGCATGCCTTAGACCGCTCGGCTACCTTGACCGGCTTCACCAAATATAGTTATGATTATTATATCAAGAGGAACAGCATGGACAACGAGTACAAATGTATTGTGACAAGACACCCGAAAACCGAAACAGTGAATCCGGAATAGATGTTCATTGCTAGGCAAAGTCTCGGGAAACACATTCCCGCGGCAACGAATACGCAATAATTAATCCAGTAACTTCCGTTATACAACGGTGCTGTTAACACGTCTTCCTAACAACAGAGAGGCTGTGTTTTCTGAGTGGTCCGTACAAAATGGTTATAAAGAAAGAGTTCAGCTGAGAAGAGTTAGTTGAGTTTCGAGTCGCCAGCCTGCCAGGATGAGCCTGGAAGCAGAGGAATTGAACTGAGTTGGCAGTTGCAGAATAATGACAAGGGAACTAGGCTGTGAAAAGAAGACTTCGTGTGTGATTTGAAGTGACTATTATAAATCCGTTGCCAAGATACGACTAGTGAAGACAGAAATCCCTAGTGCGTGTACAGTCTGTAGATCAGCGATAGCGCTGTAATCGCCTGTAGTCACGGGTTGAATGTATAGGGTGTTAATAAATCAAATAATCCAATCCAGAACCCGTCTATAAGTCACGCACAAACCCCCCTTACACGTGACATTATACAAAATTTCCGCTGGAGAGTCTTAAAGTCAAGACAGAGGAAATTTGGTCGATCGAGTAGATGGAAGGAAAATATAAAAACTGAGTTTAAAAATGAAGGATGTGAAGATGTGAACTGGGTTCTACTGATTCAGGGAAAGACTTTAATGTTGAGTTCTTTTCTTCTTGACCAGATGAGCAACACACAGATTCTCACGAAAGACTCTCTTTCATGCGGTCATATATTAATTTAATGAAACCCTCAACTGATGGGCTTAATTGTCCAATCTGAAATGGACAATGATGGGACCATACGAGATAAACAAGAAACCAAAGTTCAGTAACTTCACAGTAGACCCAATTGGATGTTCCGACACTCTGGTTCAATAGACGAAAAGACCTGCAACTGGTTACCAACTGTTCAGCGACGACATTTAAATATTTGACAAGTGAGTACTAATGAATTGTGACCCTGTTACAGCGGTGTACACACGTTACGTCGTTGGCAAACCAGCAGTCAATTGCTGGAGTCTAAACACATATTTACGTCGCGCTAACGTTGCGCTCTGTAACCAGGACGGGGTCCTAGTGTACCATATTCGTGGTTTCCATAACAAATAATGCCATTGCTTCAAATAAAAATGTTCGCAGAATTCGACCACGTAAGCCGACAAGACAAACTAGAACTCATAAGCAGCCAACTAACGACCTCCATCTTGCACAGTTCTTCCAGAGAAAACAGTCGCTCAACTAGTAATGAGATTAATACGATCTAAAAATTTGTGACTACGGTATATTACTACAATTATTGTGCTTCTGGATATTATCCATCGTCCTGTTTTATTCTGACAGTACTCTGATTTTAACAATGACTTGTGATAGTACTCTGATTTTAACAATGACTTCTCTTGTGACAGTACTCTGATTCTAACAATGACTTGTGATAGTACTCTGATTCTAACAATGACTCTGTTGTGACAGTACTCCGATTTTAGAAACAAAAGCTATGAAACAGTGCATGGGCATAACTGCTAGGCCTCATGTGTGTGTGGAGCTTTATTTCCAGAAATTTCAACTGACGGGAAGTTCTTTTCTGCCAATTCAGGGACTGTGTCATGCCTCGTTTCGAGACTGAAGGAACTGTTGTGACCATTTGTTTCTTGGACGTCCAATGTCCTGTCTTCCAACAGAATGATAAAAATATGTTTGTCACGGCTCCCGGTACCCATTGGAAAGAAGACTCAGTGGTCCCCACAACATGTCTGCACTCTGTGTAGGAAAGAAAATCCTTATGACCCTACTGGGAGCTGAACCACGATTCCTCGGCCGTCCAGTCAGCAACCTGTCGCTATACGGACTCAGTGGGGTAGAAGTAGGCTATTTCAGTATCATAATGAGGCACACTGGTGTGCGCTGAACAGTTTGAAGGACATTATTATTATTATTATTATTATTATTATTATTAGAGGGGGTGGGTTTCCCCATGCACTTAGACCAGTTATTGGTCCATTGTGCGTCCCCCTTTAATTTCTACTGTCGCCATACGCTACCGGTACTGGTGCGTGCTATCAGCCCCGTTCAGCCAACGAGGTCGGCCCTCGGTACCTGATATTTCCCCATCTACCAGAGGTATTGGAAACTACTTGGGCCGGAAACTTGTTGCCTAATTTTGCTCAGAGGTCTCCTAGAGACATGAGGAGTTTGAATGACATACAACCCTCCTACAAAAAAAAAATCGTGGCCTGTAGTCAGCAAGCGAACTATACCGACCCCTCCTATTCATGAAAAATTTAGCATCAGTAAATCTGAATTTGCGGCCCAGTAAGCCAATGTAAACATTTCACCAAGCATGAAATTAACCATAATAATGAGAACAATAATTACACCAAGTCTCCTTCTAGTCGGTCGGGCGTTCCGGCAAGAACACACCATAAAATGACTTGAATGCTATAATATGATTACAGAACACCGAGTGTGGGAATTTCACATCGTCCATTGTGACCCCACCCTCTGACGTATCTTTTCAACTTATCTTCAAGTAACGCTAATGAAAGACGGCATGGGAAAACATTCTTCGAACACGACAAAAAGAGAAGCGAAGTAACTTCACGGACATGTGAAGACTGTCGGAAGACCGAAGACACAACCTTCTGTTCTTAAATTGAAATTATGAATTCTCTTCGATTTTCTACGCGTTCGTAGCGGAAGGTTGAAAAAATTCGGCTAGACCCTTCGTCACGCCAGCCATAGTCCGTCTGTCCTAACAACTTCAGAATTCCCGAACGGATTTTCATTTAACCTGATACTGCGAAATTGGGCTAAAATTTATCGACATTGCCAGTTCTATCTAAAATCGGATATCAATAACGAACACTTTACATGAAAACCCACAAGGGTTTCTGCCCGCATCTTGAGCAGAACTCCCTAAACATTTACGGTAAAGCTGTCTCCGTAACAGGCCGTGGAGGCCCATAAGGTTGTGAGCCGTCGAGGCTCCCACATTTTCTAAACACTCGGCTCACAGATGGCGGTGAGGCTGTTAGCTCTACGCGCGGGCCAACCTTTACCCCCAGGAAGATTCCTGGTACTCCTTTCTGTTAGAGGCTGAGTCGACCCCAGGGCCATAGTGCGGCTGGAAGGATTAGATCAATTGGAAAAATCCAATGACCTAATCAGGAATCGAAACCGCGACCTTGCGGATTGTAGCATAGTGCCCCTTCCCGCAACATTTATCGGGGCGAAAAACGTTACGAACAGAAGACGTAAAGAAAACCACATTGCACTTCATGTACAATCACTTCATTCTGTAAGTCCCACGGTTTTTGCAACAATTAAAATGGAGCGAAAAGGCCAGAATTGTTACGCTTTGCACAAAAATCTGAACTTGACAAATGCTACACAGCACTTGAGGTTAGGCACGTACGTCTAGTCCAGTTCAGAGAACGGAAATGATATTTTAACATGGATCTTTGAAAATATTATGAACTCTTACTAGACTCTTCTCACAGAGGCCTACCAGAAGATTACGGTAAGGTAGTGAGAAGGCTTTGGACTAGATGACCGCAAAATTGGGGTTGAATTCCCGGCAGGAGTAGAAATTTGTATCTCTCCAGAGCATCAAGATCGGCTCTATCCAGCCGCCTGTCACTAGGTACCAGAGCGTATTTCCCAGGGGTAAAGCGGCAGGGTCGTGAAGGTCATCACTCACCTCCATCTAATGCCGAAGTTAATCCTCTCAAATACGTCTTCATGGAGCGGTGTTTAATTGAGTACACGGACAATTTTAACACTAGTATAACGGCTGTACGAATTTCTGAGGTGGGTGTAGCACTAGCACCATTTGATTTTGGATCCCGACGTGTAAATTACAGGCCAATACGTTACACGAAGAAGAAACTTTGTATTGCAGTTTGACATGCACAATAAATTACACGCCCAACATTACCAATATGGCGTCGAAAAGTAACTTTCAGCGTAGGTTTCCACATTAGCTCCTTTTCAATGGAGCATGTCGAAACTTTTAGGTCAGGATTCTGAAGAATATACAAATACATACTTGTCAAGGTCGTCTCCTGGGCGGAACAATCATGTTTGTGGATGTGGTGAGAACATAAATTTTGCTCATCCTGTAACTCGGAAAGACGGTTACGCTTTGAAAGAATTCTATACCTTTGAAACAAGTAAGATCCAATTACTACGCAGGCCTCCTGCTGTATCAAGTGTCATGGACGGAAGGACAGACACACCTAAGACGTGAAAGAAAGGACCGGAAAGGATGCACGTGTCTCGATTGTCAGACTCTGCAAATCGAAGAAGAAAGGCATGACGAAAGAGGAAAACGAGATGGCGTCACTTCGGCCCACTTCAGACACTCCACAGCATCACGTGATCTCAAGGCATAGAATTCTAGAAATTTCAGGATCAGCTTATAAGCGGGAGGAGCTTTGAACAACGATGCTCGTATTACTACCTTATGGCATATAACGACTTCTAGCCCGTTGAAATCAACCCAAGTTTCGGAGGAATATGTCACCTTTATCTTCAGGGTCGAAGAATAAGCCATGCAGGAAACCAACATGAAGCAGGTACCAACCAGAGCTGCCTGCTGATTTCTTGTTTTGGCGTATTCTTGTATCCTGAAGATGGTGAAATGTTCCTCCGAAATATCGGTTGATTCTCAACCGAGTACACGGTGTTATACTTCAGAAGACAGAACCCTTCATAAACTCAAACTCTATTCGTCTGTCTGGCTTCCATTTAATTTAAACGAAATGACTGACTTCTAAGAGACTCGGTATGAACGGCTGATACTAGACGCCACTTTCGGGTATTTATAATCCCTCCTTGCAGAGAAAAAGAGCCGGGATAGCTCAGTCGGTACAGCGACGGACTACGGCTGGACGGCCGCGGTTCGATTCCCGGCAAAGGCAAGACTTTTCTCTTCTCCATAGCGTCTAGACTGGCTCTGGAGTCCACCCAGCCTCCTCTCCAATGGGTACCAGGGGCGATTTCCCCGGAGATAAAGCGGCCGGGCCGTGAATCTGACCACTCGCCTCCATCTAGTGCTGAGGTCAGGAATGGTGCAGCTATACCTCCACTCCCTCATATGTCTTCATGGCACAGTCTTCTTGGCCTCGGTAGTAGTTGGAGGTGGTCAGCTTCACGCCCTGGCCCAGGGCGAGACCACAAATTACAGAGGAAATCTCACGCGCATGCGCACAAGCATTACATACGACCGATACTACTAAAAAACGTACGGTTTTCCGAGTGTTTTTACGTAACACGTCTGTCTGTACACATACATATGTTTCAGTTGGTGGAACTGCATTTGAGGCTCTGTCGGGTTTTCTGCGCAAGCACAATTTCCATCCCCAAAACAAACATTTCGTGTAGAAGGTAACATTGCCCCTGAAGGCGTACGGGAAAGTAGATGTATAGATCCACGTATTTATGACCATGACACTAGTTATAGGTGAGTTGTGAGCTTCACGCTCCGTCCGATTTACCAACGTGGAAGGAGTCCCCGTTACCCATTGGGACCCGGAACTGACATGAAGAGAAAATCTTGTCCCTATTAGGATTCGAACACTCCTCCCTCTGCCATCCTGCCCGTCGCTATACCGGCTATGCTAAGCTAATGACGATGATAACGTCCGTACAGTTAATTCATGCGTACAGACAATGTTTAGTTACAGGTGACAAATACAATTCATATTAATTTCTATAGTCAGGAACATCTTAACGATTCAGCTAGAGTATAATTATACAAAAAAAAAATATAAACACATAAAAAGCTATGCAAGTGACATTTGACGTTGTATCGTTTGAGATAATTTCGCTCGTCAAACAGAGTGATAACACGAATCTACGGTGTTACATAAACGTGCCGGGCTGACGTCAGACATTCCCACTCAGGCCACATAAACTTAAAGATGACACAGACTCCGGGAAACTACGACAGGAAATAACAACACTGCAAGTCAACAGTTCTTCAAATCAATATTCAAGCACCAGACTTGCATTCCCCCTTACAAAATGGACGTAACACGGGCATTCTTCCCAGACAAGGGAGAGGAGTTTGAGAAAATACTATAAGAATAACATTTTAAACAGAGGAAATACATGAAGACTACCGTAGTCAGCAGCATAAGGACATTGTATTCCATGCTTGAAAGATACGAACAATACAAATACAAAATACTGTAAACTAACTAACTCACTAATGGGGATAGCAGAATCCGAGGTTTCAAAAGTGCTAATAAGAAAGTCCGTCACTGGACACGGTCCAGAGCCAGATTCACCCCCAACAACCTATTTTCCGAAGACCCATTTTAATGTTATCTTCGCCTCTCCTTGTTCGTCTTTCCAACAGAATGTTTCGCAAGACATAGCTGGGATAGCTCAGTCGGTATAGCAACGAGCTACGGGCTAGACGGTCGGAGTTTGATTCTCGGCAGGGCCAAGATTTTTCTCTTCTCCACAGCGTCTAGATCTGCCCTGAGGCTCACAGCTTCCTATCCAATGGGAACTGGGGGCTCTTTCTCCTGGGATAAAGCAGCTGGGGCGTGAAGCTGACCACTAAAGTCCAACTGGTGCCGACTTCAAGAATAATGGAGTTATACCTCCATTCCCTCAGACGTCTTCAGGGTGCGGTGCTTAATTACGAGGGTTGGCACTTTAATAGTGGCAACACTGCTGCAGACACGCCATGAAACGGAACCAAATAATGTCGCTTATACCACACGTCAGTTACATACCTGCCTTACCTCAAGAGCAAATGGACTCTCCCTTCCCACATCACGCGCATGCGCAGTGACGAGAAGAACAAAGCCTCGTGTTAGCTGGCGGTCTAATGTAGTGTTGTCACGATGTTATCGAAACAGGAACAACGGAGTTGGATAAAGATTGAATGTGCCAGAGGCCTTACAGCATGACAGTGTCATCAAGGTCTTCAAGAGGTTTGCGGGGAATCTGCATTACCTTACAGAACTGTGGCAAGGTGGGTAAAAGCCTTCAGCGAGGGACGCCAAAATGTGGCAGACACGCGTCGGCCAGGTCATCCAAGTGTCGGTGAAGAAGTGTATGCTCTTCCCGCGTTACTGGAGAGTGATCGACGCCATACGCTTCGTGAGCTGGCCCGAGACAGGATTAGCGCATACGACTGTGCTTCACATTCTGAAGGAAGGCCTGGGCATGAGAAAAATTGCATCACGATGGGTTCCGCATGATTTGACGGAAATGCAGAAATGGCTACGATACGACGCTGCTCCTAACCTCTTTGAGCGCTATGAGCGCGAAGGAGAGGCTTTCTTACGCCGTATCATTACGCTGGATGAGACATGGGTCAAAACGTACGAGCCACAAATGAAACGCCAATCGAACGAATGGCGTCATTACGGGTCACCACGGAAATCAAAAGTTCGTTAGAATCCCAGCAATATGAAAGTTATGGTGATTCTCGTGTAGGACTGTGATGGTGTTATCCTAAAGCATACCGTTTCCCGACAGCAGACCGTCAATGCACAGTATTACTGTTCATTTTTGGAAACCAACCTGCGACAAACTTTGAGAAAGAAGCGGCGACACTTTCTGCAGAACCCACCCATCATTTTGCAGGACAATGCTCGGCCGCATGCAGCGCAAGCTGTGGCTCATGTGTTCGATCGATGGGGCTGGGAAGTGCTGTACCATCCACCACACTCCCCGGACTTAAGCCCTTGTGACTTCGACTTGATTCCTAAGATGAAGGAACCACTTCGTGGCATTCGCTTCAGAACTGTTCCAGAGATTCTTCAGGCAGTAGACCGCTCCATTGAAACTATCAACACTACAGGCGCTGCTAAAAGTATCCTACGACTTCCACATTGCTGGCAACGGGTTGTACACAATGCTGGTGAACACACTGAAGGACAGCAAAATTTCGAAACATACCTCTACGTGTATTTTGTATCAGTTGTAAATAAATAGTTGCCACTATTAAAGTTCCAACCTTTGTAATTAAGCGAAAGGATAAATTTATCCTTAAGTTCTCCGGGAAAGAATTTCGTACATCTCGAAGTGAGTGTCAATGGCAATAAGACCGCACAACGTGAATTGTTCCCCAGTACAAACTTGCACAGGCTGTGCACACGGACGCACTGGTAATTCAACAATATCTGGTGGCGAGTGAGTGGTAACGGGAAAAATATGGGGCAAATTTTCTCTATTTAACTGCCTCAAATAATCATATGATAACAGGGCAATAACACGTGATACACCCAGTCTCCTATCTAATGGGTGCGGGAGACCACTCGCCTCCAACAAGTGCCGAGGTCAAGAAAACGTGGCTCTACACATCCGCTTCCCCATACGCCTTCATGGCGTAGTGTTTAATTCGTTAAGCACAGGGACAACTTTACTTTTTACATATGGGCGCATACCAGAGTTATATGATAATATTTGTTATATGCAGTCAGGAATACGGGAAGGCAAGGTTGAAACCTGACGATGGAGTCAATGTGTTCATCTGAAAAGTTCGTATCTACCTACCAGACTACACGGTGTCATGACCCAGAAGAACACAGTGGGGAAAGAAAAAAAGGATCCCAATGCGGTTCATCATCATTCTGCAGGCCCTAACTGCCTGTGCCGGCGGGGCCGGTGGAAACATCAGCATGCAAGACCATAAAACATAGCGTGACTAGACGGAGAGGAAGCTCAGAATACGCCGCACGCATGCTGACGTGACGACACGCAACGGGATATACAAGCCAATGAAAGAAGTGGAAGGCAGGCCTCGCTATACAACATGACCATATACAAGACATTAATGTCCCTTGGTCACGACAACTGCACATGGTGAGATGTGTTCAAGACACATTTTGAGTCCAAACTGAAAGGTGTTTAAAAGAAGTTCATAACGAGCTATGTACTTGCACTGTCTTCAGGGATATCATTACAGGCATCCGAGAAATTTCACATATCAATAAAAAGCCACTCATACGTATGTGATAAGAAATTGATTTACACATAGGGTAATGGGCCCACCAATGCCACTGCTTATTCGGACAGACATTTGGGACACCTATTACATTTTCATATATATATTACACATAAGAAAGCATTGTGACAGTGAGTAAGATCTATTTCGAACCCCCCTGAATACGAATATTTTTTTGTATGCCATCTCTATGTATGTATGTATGTATGTATGTACGTAGGGACCCTGGGTAACGCCTGAAAGTACATTCTATTTATATTTGGTACTCAAGAATTCATCCATCACAGTCGGCGGCAGGTGAATCTGAACATCTCAGCTCCAAAAATTCGCGCCCTTCAAAAGGACCCCAAAACATAAAGACGTGATTTTATCCAAAAGGTTCATACACAATGCCAGCAATATATGGAGGCCATATCCCGAGATAAAAGTGGAAAGGTAACGGTTGGCCCTCTGCAATGTCTCTGCACCCATTCTTTACATTATATTTCACATCTGATGTTGAGAAGCTTACATGCTTAGGCAACTTAAGTTAACAGAATTACTGAGTTTCTGGAAATTGCATAACGAGGAGCTTCATAAATTGTACTCTTCTCCAAGTGTATAATTTGAAGGATCAAGTGAAGAAGCATGAGGTGGGCAGGGCTTGTAGCACGAATGGAGAAGAGGAGGAATGCATATAGGATACTGGTGGGAAAGCAACATGGAAAGAGACCACTGGGAAGACCATGGCGTAGGTGGGCGGACAATATTAAAATGGATCTTAGACAGGATGGGATGGTATGGATTGGATTGATCTGGCTCAGGATAGTGACCAGTGGAGGGCTCTTGGGAACACGGTGATGAACCTTCGGGTTCCATAAAATGCTGAGAAATTCTTAAGTAGGTGCACAATTGAAGGCTTCTCAAGAAGGGCTCAGGTCCATGAGTGAGTGAGTGAGTTGAGTTTTTGGACATCATCCAACGTCCTGTTTTTATTTCAACACAACGTTTCCCAGACTGGATTGTGTCACCGTCTTCAGGTAAAAGCCTACTCACATGGGGACGGACGGAGGACGGAGACAGAATCCAATTTCCAAAACCTTCTTTAAAGGCAAAAAAGGTAAAGCTATCCCTGTAACAGGTCGTGGAGGCCCATAGAGTTGTGAGACGTCGAGGCTCACAGATGGCGGTTAGGTTGTCAGCCTTAAGCGTCGGCTGCCGTTTCCCCCCCGTAACATTCCTGGTACTCATTTCTGTTGGGGGCTGAGTCGACCCAGGGGCACAATGCGGATGGAAGGATTACGTAAATTAAAAAAAATCCAGTGACCTCATCGGGAATCGAACCCGCGACGTTCCGGCTTGTAGCATAGTACCTCAACCAACTACGCCAACGTGTGCCCCCTCCGACGCGTTGTATTATAAGGTAAATTTGTCCATGTGCTTAACTAAGCGCTACGCCATGAAGACGTATGGGGGAGTGGATATATAGATCCACATTTTCTTGACCTCGGCACTAGTTGGAGATGAGTGGTCAGCTTCACGCCCCGGTCGCTTTTCTCCCTGGGAAAGAGCAACAGGTACCCATTATATACGAGGTTGGGTGGACCCCAGAACCGGTCTGGACGACTTGGAGAAGAGAAAATTCTTGACCCTTCCGGGACTCGAACTCTGGTCCCTTGATGATACAGCCCGTAGCAAGTGATACGGAATGCGCTCTCCCGGCTCCCTAACGTTGTATTCTAAACAAAAACCTGGGCGATGGATAATGTCCAAAAACTGAATAATTGTATTGATATCCCATCGTCACAGACTTTTAGATCTTAAATTAAGTTTTGATGACTATTAAAAGCGATCGTCCCCCCGTCCCCCCCAAAGCCCCAATTTCCCACAAGGCCTCGGTGTTTCTGAAGAACACAACCCTCGTGGTTGGCGAGGGACCGTTGTGTATGGTTGTGTATTCCTTCCGGTATCAGGATAGGAAATGCATTAAAATCCAGGGCGTATCAGACATGCAGACGAATAATTTGCTCGCGCGCGCGCGCGTGAGGTTTGTGCAGCAATTCTATGTCTCACTGCTATACATTCATTGCATATACAGTGAACCCTTTTTCACGACTACTCATCGAAAGGTAAAAAGGTTACGTCTAAACGCTTCAGCAGACAAGAATCTATGATGACGCAATGTTGCCAGTCATCTCACTGGTTTCAAGACCATGAACACAAAGTTTCCACTCCCCCCCCCTCCCATCATCTAATGAGTTTTCCTTAGAAGGAAAACACATACCTACAAGTCTACAGTCTTTAAGATGCGATTGGAATATCAAATCCGTAAGCATGCGTCAGGTTTTAGGGTCTATTAAAAAAAAAAGTAAAGCAACAGGCCCGTGCAATGCGAGGGAAGAGACTACCGCGCTAATGTCGGGGCATATTTTATTAGACACACGGCAAACCTTGCCTTTTCTTAACTTAGAATGACATCTGATAACTTTGTATCTCATTTGCCGTCTTCTGGAAACTGACAATTAGGTCCCCGAAATGATGTTAAACATTTACCAGAAAACAGAAGGCCACGCCGTAGCTCAAGCGGTTAGTCGCTGGCTTCCCACTGCGGCGGCCCGGGTTCGATCCCGGGTCTGGTCAAGTGGGATTTGTGGTGGACAAAGTGGCACTGGGGCAGGTT
This sequence comes from Cryptotermes secundus, assembly GCF_002891405.2. Lineage (NCBI taxonomy): Eukaryota > Metazoa > Arthropoda > Insecta > Blattodea > Kalotermitidae > Cryptotermes > Cryptotermes secundus. The sequence continues at coordinate 3,470,943 of NW_019731262.1, read as the reverse complement.
TCCTCCGAGTACTTCGGTTTTCCCTGCCAATCTTCATTCCACCAATTGCTCCACAATCACCCTCACCTATCATCTGTGGCTGGTACAATAGGCCAGAAGTGGCCGCAGTACATGGGACTTAGTCCCACCCCAATAGCAATAAAACAATACCAGAAAACACGGTGTCATAATCCAGAAGACCATAATTCACAATTCCGACTTCCAGAGAATATTTCATGTCGCACAGGAAATAGTCAGTTATTGAAGTACTGAATCTGTGTAGGAAATAATAAAATAATATGACTGTGTGTAATTTTGTTGACATGTACCAACGTTTCGGTTGAGCCTGCTGCCTCCATCTTCAGGAAAAAGAACATTTCTTCTAACCTGAAGATGACTGAACACCGGCATTACTGGTTGAACTGGAGGCTTCGAGATGAGATTCCAGCGTCTAACCGCTGTAGCTATGGCACAGCAAGATGCTCACTTACCAGTAAATAAGAAGCGGTTCGTATAAAATGACTAGGCATGCGCTGTCGTACTGGTATTTCTTGTACCCGGCTATAAACAAAGAGTTATCAGTTATTACCCTGGATTCAAAAAGGGCATATATACAAGATTTGAAGTTCTGACAACGGTGGTCATGAAAAGTTCTAATTGTTGGATAAACGCCGTGTAGTCGTTGAAAATCAACTGATGTTTCTGACATGTCGCCTCCATCTTCCAGGTAGAAGAATAAGCCAAACAAGAAGATCAGCATGAAGCAGGATAGAAAGCAGAGCTCCGAAAAGTCGGTTGACTTTCATCGAACTACACGGTGTTATAGTATACCAGAAGGCAGACGTCTTCGGCATGTATACGTCTCAATCCGTTTTAAATACAAATGGATTTAGCAGAAACCATTGGGTTTTAAAAGAAGTGTTATTTAGAGTCAGTGAGCAGAGGAATATCCTACACGAAATAAGAAAACGGAAGGCTAATTGGATTGGTCATATCTTACGCAATAACTGGCTTCTAAAAGAAGTTATTGAAGGAAAGATAGAGGGGCGGATAGAAGTGACCAGAAGACGAGGAAGAAGACGTAAGAAGATGCTGGATGACCTTGGGGACAGAAGAGGATACTGTCATTTGAAGGAGAAAGTTCTAGATCCCATTAAGTGGAGGAACTGTTTTGGAAGAGACTGTGGACCTGTCGTCTTGACAGATTACTGATGAATGAATGAATATAGAAAGGGCCGCGCCATAGCTCAAGCGGTATTAGTCGCTGGCTTCCCACCGCGGCGGACCGGGTTCGATCCAGGGTCTGGTCAAGTGGGATTTGTGGTGGAAAAATCGGCGTTGGGGCAGGTTTTCTCCGAGTACTTCGGTTTCCCCTGCCAATCTTCATTCCACAAATTCCTCCAAAACCACCCTCACCTATCATCTGGGGCTGGTACAATAGGCCAGAAGTGGCCGCAGTACAAGTGACTTAGTCCCACCCCACTAGCAATAAAAAAATAATAATAGGTATATAGGAATGTAAAGGACTTACAGCAAAAGATGACAAAATTCCTCCCAACTCAGTAGTTCTCTCGCTCTCTCGACAGAAATGTTGGAGGTATGAATTCAGTAAATACAAAGACGGAATTACAAAGTCCCTGAATTTCGACCGTTCTATCAGAAGTTAAAGCCGATACATACAGGAAGCCGGGGTAGCGTAGTCGGTATAGCGACTGGCTACGGGATGGACGACCGACGAGTCGGAGTTCAAGTCCTGGTAGGGTCAAGAATATTCTCTTCTCCAACTCTGGGGTCCACTCAACCCCGTATACAATGGGTACCTCGGGCTCTTTCCCCGGAGAAAAAGCGGCCTGTGAGTGAAGCTGACCACTCATCTCCAACTAGTGCAGAAGTCAAGAAAATTTGGAGCTATACATCAACTCCGCCATACGCCTTCATGGCGTAGTGCTTAATTCGTTGAACGCAGGGACAGCTTTACATACAGGAAGTATCATTATCGTCCAGTAGGGATTAAGCCTAAATACGATCCTGATGACGTGCATACACAACGCACGCCAAGGTGCAGGTGCACTTAGCTAACAACCTGTATTTCTACCAACGCTGTATGGTAGGAAAAATGTAAACTCTTTGGCTACACTCGTAACCTCTAATAACACACTTGCCATTAAGTATACTGCATCAGGTCAAAGAGACTAACAAAACCATATAATTCTAACTATAGTCTTTGAGGCCAGTAACATAATGTTAATGAAAAAGAATCGCACGGTGCAGCCGAGGCCGCGCAGCTATGTTACGAGTGCCGCGTGACGTCACTCCATTACATGACGTAGGATGCGGCCTGCTAGTGTGTCTATGCAACACACAATCGTCCTTTGTTAACGTTTCTTCACAATACCCGGGCGCCAGATCAGCTGTTATCCAACTCATCACAATTTCGATTTTACGCTGTTCAGGATCGTGACATAACTCAGTGAGCAATGAGAACGCGAATATAAAACACGTTCAACTCAACGGAACGTTTCATCAATCGTTACATAAGGTTTCGTACTATTAACTTCCCCTGCTTCCTCCCGTATAGGGTAGCATAGTCGGTATAGCGACTGGCTACGGGCTGGACGACTGAGGGGTTGAAGTTCGAGTCTCGGTAGGGTCAAGAATTTTCTCTTCGCCAGATCATTCAGACCGGCTCTGTGGTCCACCCAACCTCCTACCAAATAGGTACCGGGGACCCTTTCCCCGGGGGTAAAGCGGCCGGGACGTGAAGCTGACCACTCACCTCCAGCTAGTGCCAAGGTCAAGAAAATATGGATCTATACATCCACCCCCTTTACGCCTTCATGGCGTAGTGCTTAATTCGTTGAGAACAGGGACGTTACCTTTTACCTTCACTTCCTCCCGTATTGCTTTACAGTCCTACATGTTTTCGAATGATGAGTCGAAACCGACTTTTAACGCCATCTCCCACGAATAATACCAACAAAGAATTTGTTACTTGCCGCTATTCTGGCCCCAATGAATCCATACCCTCCCGCTTTATTTCCTTAAGATCCACATTAATATTATTCTAAAGTCTACACCTCGGTTATAAAAGTATGTTATCTCTCCTTCAGATTTTCAAATCAAAACATTGTAAGCATTTCTAATTTTCTCTTCCATGCGTGCCACATGCCGCACCCATCTCATCCCCTTGATGTGATATAATAGTATTTGGAGAGTAAAACCTCTCGATATAGCGAAGGGCCACGGGCTGGCCGGCGGGCCGGGTTCGATTTGCGGCAAGGCAAGATTTTTTTTCCCCCCCCAGTGTCCAGACCGGCTCTTGGGCATATCCAAACTCCCATTCAGTGAATAACGGGAGTTCCTTTGCTGGGGGTAAACCGGCCGGGGCGTGAATGTGACCAGTCGTTTCCATCTAGTGCCGATGCAAGAATGGTGGAGCTATACCTCCACTCGCCCATATGTTTTCATGGCACAGTGTTTAACTAACGAAGCATAAACTTTACTAACTTTACACATGACGACTACCGTTCTCAATAATTAAGCTAAAGGCAAAATTCTCACTGGACATTTTTCATTTATCACCATACCATGGCCATGATTTTGCTGCTGCCACACTCAGACGAAACCATCCGATGGATGTTGCATTCCGCCGGTTATAACCTACAAGATCGGCCGTACAAATATCACAAAATACCATGTAGATAAAACTTGAACCGAATTAAAGCAATATATTTTATTGGTGACTTTAAACAGTATCAATTGTGAAGAGTATTCACTTCTGGGATGCAACGCGGTGTAATTCGGGACAAGTCCGCTGACGTTACTGGGGAGAAAGTACTGCCTCCATCTTCAGGGTCGAAATGCCAAGCAAGAGAACAGCAAAGAGGAAGAGGCAATTATGCCTGATTACACGACGTCACAGTCCAAAGATGAGTGCCATACAGTCACTGCTGTGAACATCAAATTCTGCAATTCAGAACAAAGTCGCCGATCACGGCGACCGTGCTGTATACGGCGCGAATTGTTTTTGTCCGTTGAGATACTGGAACCTAGGGTTCGAAACCCACTTCGGACATGGATATATATATATGAATTTCTTTTGCGTTACTGTCACGTGCCGAACACCGGGTCCTACGAATTGTTTGTAAGATTCGCAGTTTAGGAAGTAATTCTGCTTGTGAATATGCCACAGGACCCAATCCCTAAATGGACAGATTCTCAGTAAGAATTAACACTTGTTTCTGCAGATGTCAACCGCCTCTGTAGTACAGTGGTCAGCGTTCCTGGCTACAGATCCAGAGGTCCGGGTTCCATTCCCGGCGCTACCAGATTTTTTCTGATAAGTAATGGGTCTGGAACGGGGTCCGCTCAGCCTCGTGATGATAACTGAGGAGCTATTTCAAGGAAATTGCGGCTCCAGTCTAGAAAACCGAAATTAACGGCCGTGGGGATTCGTTGCGCTGACCACGCGACACACTATATCCGCAAAAGTTTGCACTAAACTTCGTCGACAAGCGGCGGCCGCTCGGTCGGTACAGTTCGCTTGCGGACTAAAATCACGGAGTTTGTTTTTTGTTTTTTGTTCTGCAGATGTCAGGGAACCGGGATAGCGGCTGGCTACGAGCAGGACGGCCGACAATTAGAGTCCCGGTAGGGATAGATTTTTCTCTTCTCCACGTCGTCCAGACCGGCTCTGGGGCCTACCCAGCCTCCTACCCAACGGGTATCGAGGACTCCTCCTGGAGGTGAAGCGGCCGGGGCGTCAAGCTGACCACTCACCTCCAACTAGTGCAGAAGCCAAAAATACGTGGATCTACACATCCACTCCTCCATAAGTCTTCATGGCGTAGTGCTTAATTAGTTAAGCGCAGGGACAACTTTACCCTCTGCAGATGTATCGTTCGGCTTCTCGATCTCTTCCAGGTCCAGGAACTGAACAAGGTACATTTATTGAATTATCACTATAAGGAGAACGAGATCATTCTGCTCATAAAGAATTAGGTTTACATGAACGTACAATTTGATTGCACACACAGATAAACATAAACATAGCAATTATATGAATACTGTAATAGGCCGCGCCATAGCTCAAGCGGTTAGTTGCTGGCTTTCCATCGCGGTGGCCCAGGTTCGATCCCGGGTCTGGTCAAGTGGGATTTGTAGTGGACAAAGAAGTGCTGGGGCAGGTTTCCTCCGAGTACTTCGGTTTCCCTTGCCAAACTTCATTCCACCAATTGCTCCACAATCACCCCCACCTATCATCTGGGGCTGGTACAATACGCCAGAAGTGGCCGCAGTACAAGAGACTTGGTCCCACCCAACTAGCAATAAAAAAAATACTGTAATTCTCTTTCAGAGGCAAGAGGTAGCGTAATTGACTGAGACACTATGCTGCAAGCCGAAGGACGCAGGGTCGAGTCCCGATGAGGTGGAATTTTCAATTGACTTTATCCTTTCAGGCGCACTACCGCCCTGGGGTCGACTCAACCTCTTACAGCGATGAACACCAGGAATCTTCCTGGAGTTAAGGGCGGCCGGCCGATGTGTAAGGCTGACAGCCTCACCGCCATCTGTGAGCCGAATGTCTAGAGAAAATGTGGGAGCCTCGACGTCTCACAGCTCTATGGGCCTTCACGGCCTGTTACAGGGACTTTTTATTTAATTCTGTTCCATACTTCTCAATGATGGTGTAGTATTTTCACATGTTGTTACTGACATGTATTGTGGAATGTGACGCCGTGTTGTTTGGTACATATTCAGGTAACTACACAGAGGCATTGCACCACAGACGACCAGAGTAAAGGCGTATTTACACTAAGGCAACTACTGGTAACCGCGCCGCGATCGCTTGCTGCAAGTTGCTCACTTGCAGGTAGTGGGTAGCGCAATCGCATGCGGCTTGCGTCCCGCGTCCTCTAGTTGCTCCAGGCCGCAAGGTTATCCATCGCTAGTGGGTTCAGTTGCCTACTCGCATGCGGCGTGATAAGTTGGGACACGGATAAAATTAAGTGTCTTATAGAAGAATACCGCGAAAAGAGCATTCTGTGGGATTTGCGGGATCCCAGATATAAAGACATTCAGAAGTACAAGTTGAAGCTATGGGAGGAATTAGCCACGAAGTTTGAATTTTCGGTGAAGGAAGCGAAAGAAAAGGTTAAAAATATAAGAACGACCTTCCACAGGTATAGAAAGAAGAACGGACCCGCCAAAGGTGATCAGTGGGTGCACTTCCTACATTTAGTTTCCTTCTTGAGGTTGACGCACCAAAAAGAGGACTCTCAGCATAAAAATCGAAGCAACCAGTCGCTCTGGGTGTAAATGTGGTTGGTCGCATGCGGCAACGGTTGCTTCTGGCCGCATGCTGCTTGATAAATCGGACGGCAAACATAGTCGACCGAGGAGGGCAACTAGGTTGCTTTAAGTTGCCTCAGTGTAAACCCGCCTTAAGGGAATATGTTTGTAAATGAACACTTCAGCCTTACCACAAGGACTTCTTGGTGTTAACTTCAAATTTGGCCTAAGTAACGCAATATTTCTGCCATTATGAAACATTTGAACATCGTAACTAATTAACTCTGGCGAAAGAACTCAAGAATTACTGGACCATTCCGTACTGAGAAACCTTCCCCTTCCAAAATGGGAAGAAAAAAAAAAAAGTTACTGAGAGAAGATGAAAAGAGACTCCCAACTTAACGCCTACAACAGCCGCCATCCTGTTTCCTTATGACAAGCAGCTAAAGAATGAGCCCCAGGAAACCCTAGATGCCCCTCCCTAATTTACTCTTCTCTCCGCGGCCCCACTCCGTGGGATGCTGGAACTAGGCGCAGCGGCGATGTTGCCACATCGATAATCAAACATGAATCCCTGGCAGTCTCCATCCGAAAAGAGAATTGAGGTACGTGGATCTGATTATCCAAAAGCGAAGTTTATTGGAGCTTCAATTACGGGCTAAGCATTTCCAGTTCGGTGTAACGAATCATATGCACCATCAAGTGTTCGAACTGCACTTACAGATGTTGCAATATACTAATGTAGGTAACAGTTGCGCAGGATGGTATTACGTATGACTGGCAGGAGGTTCAGGCGTGACTTCGTTACGTTTGGCATCAATGTAATCTTCCTTTTCTTTCAGTCTCTCGCTCTGTTCACGCCGTACCCTTCTCACTCTGTTGCATGCATGAACCAATGGAACGAAGGGCAGAGGGGAGAAGTGGGATAACATTGCGTGTTCATGTAACACGTCATCAGGCCTTGAACTCCATTTCAATTTTCAACCCGGTCAACGGAAAGGAGAAGAGAAAGACAGAGACACAGAGAGAACTGCGCTGTTGCCATGTTGTTTACAGTATACTGAAGCGAAGTTGTCATCCAAATATTCAAAATCTCACACATTCGCACATACGATGCGCAATATGCTTAAATTATAATAAAAACGAGTATAATATTTAAAAGTTATATTCAATTATCTGAATCACCAAAGCGATCATCAGACTATGTTAAAAACAAAGAAATTAAAACATGCTGGCAACTTTCATATTGGCGCTACGTCCATTCATATTTAAACGAGGAAGCAAGTATGGACACGCTGCGGGGAGAGTCCATCTATTTGCGTGTTACAAGTATGCCTGATTTCGATTTGAATAATTTAAAACCCAGTGGCGCAACCAACTTCATTTCTCCTTATTGTGTAGCTAATATTCAACCTCCTTTGTGGTCTACTGGTCAGAGTTCCTGGCTACAGATCCAGAGGTCCGGGTTCGATTCCCGGCGCTACCAAATTTTCTGTGGGGTAGTAGGTATGGAACGGGGTCCACTCAGCCTCGTGAGGATTATTGAGGAGATATTTCAAGGAAACGACGGCTCCGGTCTAGAAATCCGAGATTAAGGGTCGTGGGGATCCGTTGCGCTGACCACGCGACACTCTATCCGCTAACTTCGCCGACAAGCGGCGGTCGCTCGGTCGGTATAGGTCGCTTGCGGAATTGAACCACGTAGTTTGTTTCTCTTGTCCTTTTGTGAATCTAATATTCATATAATCTAGAACTTCCCCGTCATTCACAGAACGTTCTATTCAAAACAGTCCGCGACTGGCCCAATCCTGAATCATTCTATTCTTCTCTAACAGCCATTTTAATATTATCCACACATCTATGCCCAGATCTCCCAAGTGGCCTCATCCATGCAGGCTTAAAACTCCGTTAATTTTGGTCTTCTAGACCGGAGCTGCTACTTTTCCATTCAAGTAGCTCCTCAATCATCCTCACGAGGCTGAGTGGACTTCGTTCCAGACCCACTACCCCTCAGAAAATCTGGTAACGCGGGGAATCGAACCCGGACCTCTGGATCTGTAGCCAGGAACTCTGACCACTAGACCACAGAGGCGGTCTCCCTGCAGGTTTTCTGACTAAAATTTGTACGCATTGCTTATCTCTCCAACGCGTGCTACTCTCCCCGCCCATTTCATTCTCGTTGACGTCATCATAATTAATGTTCAGTGAGGTGTCTACATTCACCTGTTCCTTTCTCACTTTGGTTCAGATATTCTCCTCGGCACCCTGTTCTCAAACCTCCGCTTCGCTCACGCAGTAAGACCATGTTTCACATCCATACAAAATAACAGGAAACATTACAGTACACTTTCGAAGCATTTATAAGCAATCTCCAAGAGTAAATTCGTTCTTATACCGAGATTCGGTGGTAATATATTGAAATAACCCAGGGTTCTCAAACTTCAAGATACTGAGACCCCCTAAAATAATACATAAATTTGAGCGAACCCCCTTCTGCGGTTCTACACATTGCTGCATTCGGCATGGTGACAAGAGAAATCTGAACAGCTTTACAACCTCTCCATACTCCCAGTATGCTACAAGAAGTATCCGAACAGTTACGAGAAGAATTTGCCAAATGTTTCGCTGACTGCAGATACATTAAACTGGTTCAACTACTTCCCTGACAAAACTGTATATAGATGCAACGCTATTATATCATTCTTGAGAGCTTAGAGACCTCTCTTGAAGTATGTCTGAAACCATAGTTTGAGAACCCCTTTGTTTCCGTCTGGAGGCAGGTTAGAAGGGTTAGAATACCTCCGTGGTGGACCGTAGCTCTGCGAGTCGCAGAAGACGACGAAAAGGGAACCCGGTGCGTGGGGATATAACTGGGCCACCCTGTCACTGGGGGACATAACTCAGAAATCTGGTCCTCCATGTTAGGGAGTTAACACCAAGGCCGAGGTGGGGGGGAATATATATATAAATAAATAAATTGCGAAATCCAAAGAAGAGAAAACCGGATGGTATAAATCTGGCAGAATCTTCTAAGAAAGCTACGGCTCAAAAAGGGCCGTTTCGCAAATGATGACATAACCTTTCACATCGTACTTATTATATTTCTTTGCGCCTACTTTTGGACGAAAGCTTTTAGTAACTTCTAATAAAGATTACATTATTTATGTACTCAATTAAGCAATAAGTTTCACCAGGCTACAAACCGGAAAGTCGCTGGTTCAATTCCCGATGTCATTGGATTTTCAAATTAACCCAATTCTTCCAGCCGCACTATGATCCTGGGGTCGACTCAGCCACTAACCAAAATGAGTACCAGGAATCTTCCTGGGGATAAAGGGTGGCCGTCGTGTAACGTTGACAACCTCACCACCATCTGTGAGCCGATCGTATAGAAAACGTGGGAGCCTCGACGTCTCAGAACCCTATGGGCCTCCACGGCCTGTTACAGCGATACCGTTCTTTACTCAAGACGAAAAACTGCCGTCACTTAAAAAACGTTCCCTAAACATGAAACCCCAGGTCAAGATTTCACTACACTCCTCAGTAACAGTGGCATTGGATATCGGAGTGCCACACCGATCGCAAACGTCAACGATACAACTACTCATTAAACCTGTATCTATCACAATGCGTATCTCTAGCCCACATACGGATACAGGTTCCTCGAAGGCCGCATGCGACCTCGAACTAAACTTTGCACAACCCTAGCACAGAAAACCGTATCTAACAAACCTGTAACGTATCACTCCTAATGGAAGGATTCTGAAATAAGACCTTAGTGTCTTGTAACAACATACACATCATGCCCTCAGCAATGCTGAGTTCGCGGCTTCGGTAATGGAAACTGCTCTCTCAGCAGAAAGTGGATACCTAACGCCGTGTTACGTCTGTCTTGTCCCACAGTTTGGGTGTTATCAGTGCTACATGATAGGAGAAACATTTGATCAAGACCTGTCAGCGGACGACGCTCTGAATGACTTTAAGTCTAACGTACTCAAGCGGAACATTACTGGAACTACATGAGTAAATATGTCCCCGTGCTAATTAGTTAAGCACTATACCGTGAAAACATACGGGGGAGTAGGTGAGTGGTCCGTTTCACGCTCCTGCCACGTTACCCCCGGGAAAAGAGCCAGCGGTACCCACTGGACAGGATGCTGGATGGGCCACATAGTCGGTGTGGACCCTGTGGAGAATAGAAAAAATTCTTGCACTGCCAGGAATCGAACCCGGGCCGTCCGGCCAGTAGCTATCCCGACTCCCCTACTGGAACTATAACAGAACAGGGGTGACTACTGTGCTCTCTGACGCAACGCGGTGCAGTCTAGTAGATAGTTATCAAAGATTCGGAGGAACATGCTGTCTCCATCTTCAGGGCAGATAAATCTACCTCATCCCTTATGGGTTAGGTCCGGTGCCTGTTCCACCCTCATCTACTCATCTTCTTTTGGGTATATCGACTTTTTCATTCCTTTCGAATTATATTTTAATATTATCTTATTTCGTTTCGGCTCTTTATAGACATTCTAGATACATGGAATAACAAATATTACAATTTTAACTATTTTAATATATTTCTACCACCAGCAAATATCAGTGGCTTACAGACGGCAAAGAGCAAATATTATTCAGAATCGTGATATAAAAATATATCGATCTCACATAAAATATAAATAACAAAACTAAAGCCTTTACCGTGTAACTAGCCAGCTGTCTGGACCGAAATGTAGCCACAACTTAAATACGCAGAGCAGAGGATGTGATATTGTGCTGCTTGGTAACAGCTATCGCATATCCGGGGGGGCAATGATAAATGTGGTGCAAGGGTGAAATAATAATTAGCGAGGAAGAATCGAAGAAATTCGGAGAAAGACCTATTGGAGTGCCACTATCGAACCCGGGACTCTGAACCCGAAGCTCCGTTGTTAGAAGGCAAAGTCTAACAGCCCTAGCTACAAAGATATATTAAAATACTAGCGCATGAGAACAATCGCCCCGGTAAGGACTACCATAAATTGTTACGATAAAACAGCAGATAAAATTCGAATCGACCAGTGCATACGTTCCTAACTGGATCCGTTCGCAAGTGACTTTCCAGCCCAAGATGGCGGCTTGCAGTCCCGGATCGAGCGACCCCACTACAGAACAACACAACACGGAGACCTCGAAACAACCCAACGAGAAAGGCCTCAAATTAAACCAAGCGTGGAATTTAGTGCTGGTTTCAATCGATAATTTATTACTATCAAAATCTAACTAGACATATCTGTGATGTTACAGAAAATGTCACATCACTGAACACATTTTTTTCTGGAAAAGATTAAATGGCTTTTGAAGTTTATAGAATAATGTATGCAATCGTAGCGCAGTCGGTATAGCGAATGGCTACGGGCTGGGCGACCGAGGGGTCGGAGTTCGAGTCCCTGTAGGGTCTGGAATATTCTCTTCTCCACGACGTCCACACCGGCACTGGGGCCCAACTAGTCTCTTATCCAATAAACACAGTGGGCTCTTTCCCCTGGGTTTAAGCTGCCGGGGCGTGAAGCTGACCACTCACCTCCAACTAGTGCCGAGGTCAAGGAAACGTGGGTATATACATCCACTCCCCTATACGCCTTCATGACGTAGTACGTAGTTAGGCACAGGGATAACTTTACCTTACCATTCCCTGTGACGCTTAATGAAAAGTATTGTGGTTAAAGCCATAGCCTGGTTTTCAATAGATCCTTCTAGTAAGGTGAAACTTGTGACACAAGTATCTCAAGCTTATAAATTTTATATTTCAGGCTCCTACGTAACAATAAAAGGTAAGGTTTTCCATGTAGGTAATTACGGCATGAAGACGTATGGGGAAGTGGATGTAGAGCTCCATACATTCATAACCTCGACACAGGACAGAAGTAACGGAGCTCCACGCCCCTGCCGCTTTACACCCGCGGAATGAGCGCCCGGCACGTATCTCACATATAAATCAGTAATTATTGCATGAATTCAACAGAATGAAGCACCGAACTAACCCTTACTGCCCCTGTAATACATGCATTCACACCTGTATCATTTAGTTTGTACAACATTTACATAATACAGTATGTTACTCGAATTTCATGAAAAGCCGCAATATGGCAGTCGGCATAGCGACTAGCTACAGGATGGTCGGCCGAGGGGTATTGGAGTTCGAGCCCCGGTAGAGGCAAGATTCTTGTTCACTTCACGCCGTCCAGATCGGTTCTGGGGCCCATCTAACCAATGGGTAATGGGGCTACCTTTACCCGGGGGGTAAAGCGGCCGGGGCGTGATTCTGACTACTCACCGCCAACTAGTGCAGAGGTCAAAAAATACGTGGGTCTATACATCAATTCCCCTGTACGAGTATGTCTTCATGGCGTAATGCTTAATTCGATAAGCACGGGGACATGTATGTATCCTCCCCGGACAAGTTAACGGAGAACGCCGTGATCGTGCGGCAACTTCTCTGACACATCTCTACTGCGGGCTAGTCTGAACGGTACTGTTAAGGCATACCACAGTTACGTAACATACAACGGGATTTAATTTCAGCTAGTGTTGAAATATATTGCTAGATTAAAACTGTGTTTTACCGTATAATATAAACCTCAAAGAGCAAATTTCTCATAAAATTAAACAGTAAGTGCATTCTAACGAATCGCATTTTGAACTATATTCCCAAAGAAATTAAGAACAAATTACGTTAAGAGAATGCTTACTACAGTGTGTCAGAAAACACGTGCGACGATGAGTAATTATGTGACAGTGACGTAGAATGTTATATCATCATTGGCAAGTCAGCTCAGATGTCATTTCCAAAATACATGTGAATTAAAACTGCCATACCAGAAAATTCGTTGATGACACAGGACTTTCCTTCCTCAAGGTTGCCTACTCAACGTACACGTACAATCAGATTTCAAAGTTTACCATTCGCTTCAGACTTTTCTGTTTTCCGTCTCGTATCCCAAAACGTCAACCTCAAAATATACAAAACTGTCAGACTGTGTTAAAGAACAGGTTAAAAGATAAGGTAAAAAAGATAAAGCCATCCCTGTAAAAGGAAGCGGAGGCCCATAGGGTTCTCGGACGTCGAGTCTCCCACATTTTCTACACAGTCGGCTCACAGATGGTGGTGAGGTTGTTAGCCTTATGCGCCGGCCGCCATTTACCCGAGTAAGATTCCTGGTACTCATTTCTCCTAGAGGCTGAGTCGACCCCAGGGCCATAGTTCGGCTGGAAAGAATTAGGTCAATTAAAAAACAATGTTTTATTGAGAATTGAACCCGCGACCTTTCGGCTTGTAGCATAGTGCCTGAACCAACTACGCTACCGAGTGCCCCATACAGAACAGGGTGTCAGTGAAAATATTTGTACCAACGAAAGGCTAATAGAAGGCTGCAGAAAGCTACATGATGAGTAGGCTCACAATATTACGCTTCAGCAAATAACATTAACGTGATACACTCAACGGGGACGAAACAGGTGATACATGTAACATGAGAGACACGAGAAATGCATATATTTAACTGCAAAAGGTGAAGGGAAGAGAACACTTAGAAAATCAACGTACAGATAAGAGAACATTTCTTTTACTAGCTGAGCGACTATCAGATTATCAAGATGATTCTGCAGCATGAAATTAGTTAATATTACTCAACTGCATCGTCTCTCTTCCCAAACACGTCGCCAGTCTGCACGTTATCCAACTTCACGCGACACAATCCGTCCCTACCTCTCCCCAGAGTTGCCTACGTGATTTGAGCACAGCCTCTATTTTTCGTTTTGTTTTTGCACGGGTCAATACCACGGAACGTTCTATCAGCAGGCACTGATCGTCTACTGAGTATAAAGGTAAAGAAGGTAAAGTTGTCCCTGGGCATAATTAATTAAGCACCACGCAATTAAAACACATGGCCCCACCATTCCTGAACTTAGCACTAGAAGGAGGTGAGTGGCGAGCTTCACGCCCCGGTCACTTTACCCCGTGGAAGCACCCCCCTGTACCTGTTCTATAGAAGGCAGGGTGGAGAGCAGAGTCGACAGGGACGCAATGGAAAAGAGAAAAATCTCTTGCTCCTGCAGGTAATCGAACTCCGGCCTTCCAGCCCGTATTCCATTGCTATAGCGACCGAGCTACGGAATGTGCCCTGCTAAAGTAGACATTTAATAAGTTAGTGAAATGCTCGTTGAAGATCCACGGGGAAATTTCGGAAAATACCGTGTCAACGTGCGTAATGTAAGATATCACACCCGTAGAAGAAATCTACTGATATGTATAATTATAACCGACTCTGCCATCTTTCCTTGGTTCAATTCCATTTAGTTCATCCTTTGAAAGCCACCTTAACAGATACTCAAAGAGCTGGAGGGTAATAACCATAGAGGCAATTCGGATAAAAAAAGAGGGAGAGACTACAACCATTTTATTTAATGAAATATTTTCGTACAAGAACGTGAAGAGAATGCGCAGAAGGCATTGGTCCGTGAAAGACAGAACAAATGAAGGAGATGAATCACACGCTCTGAAAATAACAAAGGAAAGAGTGTGATAGAGCAATTTAAATTCCATGCAATGAAAAGGTAGGAACCACGGATCACATTACGAACCGACAGAATTGCCACCAGCGTAGTTCCACGGGTCCGTCGGAAATACAACAAATTCAGTCAAATACAGGACCGCATTATTAACTTCATCCAGGCAACTGTTCGGTTGAAAGTTGTTGATCTCGGTATAAATACGGCAGTTCTTCCAGAACTTGAAGGTAATAAAAAGGTAAAGTCCCTGTGCTTAACTAATTAAGCACTACGCCATGAAGACGTATGGGCGAGTGGATGTATAGATCAATGTATTCTTAGCCTCGGCACTAGTTGGAGATGAGTGGTCAGCTTCACGCCCCAGCCGCTTTACCCCCGGCACCCACTGGATAGGAGGCTCGGTGGACCCCAGAACCGGTCTGGATGACGTGGACGGGACAAAAATCTCGCCAACACCGGGACTCGAACTCCGACCACTCGGCCGTCCAGCCCGTAGCCAATCTTCATACCGACTGTGCTATACCAGCTCTTAGGTGAAGGTAAAGGATTAGGTATTTTTGATAAAATTAGTTTTTATAAGCAATAAGGAGAAACCGTTTTCTCAATAAAATTTAATGAAATTAAACAGCAAGATTTTAAGCTAATATGAAATAAAATACAAATATTACAAATAGAGCCACCGAATGGGAAAATCCGCTGTCTAATAGGAAGAAGTGGCATTCTGTACAGGACGCATACAACACAGACAATAACTCCACCGTCGTCACATCCCCTTACATGAGGAAAACGGCCACGTAATATGTGCACAAAGAATTAAAAGACAACACAGGCTCCCAGAAACTCCTCTACTCTACAATACAACATAACAAGCTTCTTCTTTACGCTCAAATAAGCATTTTTGTTAATTTTTTAACTTTTAACTGAATTATAACGTTTTACGTTTCGAGACTCATATTCAAATATAACGAAACACAGGAATTTTAATGAAATTTATATTAATAGTCACTAATATGGATCCATATTAAAAACACAATTCAGTAATGAGTAGTACCTTTCATGAAAATTGCCTGATGATGATCCAGCTGGATCGAAACATGTAGCAAATGTACATACGAGCAATAAACGAATATTAATACAGCAATACTGGTGTATTTATAACATATTTGTGTTGATGAACGTAAAAAAAAAAAAAAGTAAAGCTATCCCCGTACCAGGCCGTGAAGGCTCATAGGGTTGTGAGACGTTAAGGGTCCCACATTATCTTGACAATCGGCTCAAAGATGGCGGTAGGGTTGTTAGCCTTAAGCGCTGGCCGCCCTTTACTCCCCAGGAAAATTATTTAATTAATTCCTGGTACTCATTTGTGTTAGAGGCTGAGTAAACCTCAGGGCATAGTGCGGCTGGAAGGATTACGTCAACTAAAAAAAAATCCAATTACATCATCGGGACTTGAACCCGCGACCTTCCGGCTTGTAGCATAGCCCCTCTAATACCATACAAACATTACAGTCTTATAGAATGTGACGGCATATTATCTGATACATCGTTATCAACGCTTCGGATGAGCTTACTGCCTCCGGCTTCAAGGTAAAATAATAAATCGAAAGTGGACAAACTGGTACAGATATTATGTTTTTCCAAGCACGGCTTATTCCTACCTTCTGAAGATGGAAGAAACAAGTTCCTCCGAAACGTTCGTACCTATTTATCAGACTATATGATATCACAGCGCAGATAATCTTAATCATAATTCTCTTTTCAGTGTTACAATTACTTATGATCCAGTTCTACAAAAAATCTAAATGCAAATTCTGTCAAAAATAAACGTCGTTAGACTTGCAGTAAAGAAATATAAAGTTACATAAATGTAATAATTGGAGAAATAAGATATCACGAAAGTTATGACGAGTATATTCAAGTTGTGAACTGCGAATTTGTATCTTAATACACTGTATCTAAAATATATTTGACGTACAATCGTCAGATTGTTACGTCATCATTAGGAAGTTACTGGATTCTGTTTACGCCGTTTCGATGGGTACCAAAATGACTGTACCGCAGGTCTCATTCAACATATAGGACTTTCCTTTCGCAAGGTCGCGTACTCAGCGTATGGTAAAAAATGTAAACATATCCCTGTAACAGACCGTGAAGGCCCAGAGGGTTGTGCCACCTCGAGGCTCCCACATTTTCTAGACAACTGGCTCACAGATGGCGGTGAGGTTGTCAGCCTTACGCGCCGGCCGGCTGCCCTTTACCCCCAAGAAGATTCCTGATACTCATTTCTGTCAGAGGCTGAGTTGACCCAGGGTCACAATGCGGCTGCGAAGATTAGTTCAACTGACTAATCCAATTACCTAATCGGGAATCGAACCCGCGATCTTCGGACTTGGAGAATAGTGCCTGAACCAACCACCCTACCGCGTGCCCCCATTCAACGTATGACGTACCCTAAAATATGTGTAGGGCAAAGTTTACGAATGTAAAAACCTTTTACACTAACAAGTGGCGCGCCTTCTTTTCCCATGCGGCCATGCCAGTATCGCCTACGAACATAATACATTTTATATTAGTACGTATTAGTAGTCAAACCGGTCTTCGATATGAATAGTTCCAGGAATCCACTCGGCCACTAGAGGCCAACAAAACCCGTTTGCAAGTCAGCAGACAGTAGCAAATCAATGAAATGTCCTGAGAAGGTCACAACAGCAAAACACAAAGAACACGTTGCAATGTGTAAAAACGAGGCAGAGCTATTAGGGCCAGACAGTGGGAAATTGGTAGCATTCCGGCTTCCCATTAAGAAGGTTCCGAGTTCATCTCTTGGTCCAGAGACTGAGTATCCTAACAGATGTTTGGTGGCCTTCCTCAGGCAATCAGGCCACCATAGCTCCCTCCACAACCTCGCCAATTCATTCACAATACCATCACTCAATGTCATATATTCTGAGTACCTGACGACGTTGTTAAACAAATATTTACATTTCACATAAAATTTGAAATAAACGTTTTTTGCCCCTTCGAACAATCCCCCCCCCCCAAAAAAAACTGCAAGAGACACTTGGTGCAAAAATGATTTGAAAGAAACGTATTAATGTATAAAAACTTATTTTACTATGTCTCAGTCAACAACTTGACATAAGATATTACGAAAATTAATGACGATAAAACGCTTTATACGGAATTATTCTGTTCTGGGTATGACGGGGTGGGGGTGGCTGATAAGTCTTTAGCTTTATAAAGAAAATAACAAGCTATGGAACTGAAAAAAATGTATTTACTCTACATATTCTCCCCTGGGCTCCACACACTTATGACTTCGTTGTTCTAACTTCTTTAACCCATCCAAGAAAAATTCTTTCGGTTGTGCTGCAAACAACCCGTTCGCAGCTGATGTGGCCTCCTCAATGCTCGAAAATTGTCTTCCCTTCAGGTGTTTCTTGAGGTTAGGAAAGAGGCAGTAGTTCGAAGGGGCCAAATCAGGTGAGTAGGCCGGATGTTTCAGAACCTCGAAGTGAAGATCTGCCAATTTCTGATGCGTAATGGCCGCCTTGTGTGGAGCAGGATTATCAGCATTCTACTGGGGGGGGAGCGAAGTGTTTTAAAACCGGAGAACGGTTCCAGATTAAGGAGAGGGCATCCTCTTCAGATGACTAGGACGTTTGCGTCGTTTTCGCTGTTTCACAGCTACCCAAGAGAAATGATGCGCTGATATTTTTCAATAGGCCACTACCGTCTTCTCTCAGGCTTTTCCCGTCATAACCATCAATCAATTTTACACTGGTGCCAAATAAGTTTCGCAATTTATACCGTATGTGTAAATAATATTTTAAATGCATTTAAATGACGTTACTAGCCTTTCCTTTCAAATCTGTTTTCTGCCTTACGGTTTAAAATTGTAAAGGTAAAGCTATACCTGTGCTTAATTAAGCACTATGCCATGAAAGTGTATGGGGGAGTGGAGGTATAGCTTCACCATTCTTGATCTAGGCACTAGCTGGATGTGAGTGGTCAGCTTTACTCTTCTGCCACTTAACCCCCGGAGAAACAGTCCCCCAGTACCCATTGCATAAGAGGCTGGGTGGGCTCAAGAGAAACTATGGACGTTATAGAGAAGAGAAATATCTTATCCCTGCCAGGAATCGAACCACGTCCTTCCAGCATAGCCTATATAGTGGGATACCTCAGTCGGTAGAGCGACGGGCTACGGGCTGCACGTCCGGGGTTGGAATCCCCGGCAGGTGAACGATTTTTCTCTTCTGAACAACGTCCAGACCACACCTGGGGCTCAGTCAGCCCCGTATTCAATGGGTATCGGGGGCAAAGCGGCCGAGGCGTGAAGTTAACAACTCACCTCCATCTAATGCCGAGGTCAAGAATGGCGGAACTATACCTCCAATCCCAAGCGGCCTCCGTAGTCTAGGGGTAACGTTCCCACCTCATGACTCAAGGTACGCGGGTTCAAACCCGGCGGTGGTCGTGGAATTTTTAAGGAAAAATTCAGGGAACAAGTCCTCCGGGAGGGGCTTTAAGCCGTGTGTCCCGTGTCGTAGATTTACGGCGCGTAAAAGATCCTTATGTCTCTAGGAGACCTCTGAGCTAAATTAGGCAAAAACTTTCCCGCCCAAGTAGTTTCCAATGCCTCTGGTAGATGGGGGAAGCATCAGGTACCACGTGCCAGAAGAGGACCGATCTCGCTGGCAAAGTGGGGCTGAAGCAGCAGGTGCCACGTGCCAGAAGAGGGCCGACCTCGCTGGCAAAGTGGGGCTGATAGCAAAGCACCAGTACCGGTAGGATATGGGGACAGTAGAAATTAAAGGGGGACGCACAATGGACCAATAACTGGTCTAAGTGCATGGGGAAACCCACCCCCTCTAATAATGAATGAATGAATACCTCCACTCCCACATACGTCTTCGTGGCATAGTGATTCAATGCATGAATAACGTTACCTTATAACGATAAATCCACACTTGCATTCTGCTCTCAATTTCGCGAAGAATCTGACTTTGTTACATTCTTCCAAGAATCGGAAAAGCCCTACGTGTAGAGTTCAGCAGAACACAAATCAGGCGGAATACGATTCTTTCTGAGCAAGAAATGTAGATATTTATATCAATAATAAGATCCAACGGAAATTAAGCAATAACCAACAAAAGAAGGGCGATGTTATGAACAGCGTGGAGTTACAGGTGTACATCACCCGAACACTTATCTGATTCTGCTAATGTCAGATGTGGCCCGGAGGCTAGCTAACTCACAGCAAGATCGGCTACATTCCTGCACGTCTGTGTTCCTGCCATCTTGACAGCAAGTACAGAGAGTCCATTCCTCTACTTACGGTAGTGCGGAATAAGATGTTAAACCACACGGACAAGAACCGAAAAATAAGTATGGTAAAATTGTCCCTGTACTTATCCTATTAAAGACAGAATTTCCTTTAAGTAACATATAACAACTCAATTAGTACCTTACAGGAAACACATTACGTCTCCGCTACAAAATCCAACCGGTTAATGCTGTTTAGGGAAATAATCGCTGTTTATTATGAGAATCATAAGAAAAACAGAAATACACTCTGTGGGAAGCATGTGGAGTTTTAGCATGTTAAAGTAGGTGGTACGTATAGTAACCACTGGGCTTTAAAGCGTTAATTAATTAAGCAACACTATCATGAAGACGTATGGGAGAGTGAAGGTATACACCATTTTGGCATAGGTACTAACTGCAGGAGTGTGGTCAGCTTCATCCCCGGGGTAAAGAACCCCTTGTACATAACAGATAGGAGGCTGAGTAGGCCTGGACGCTGTGGAGAAGAGAAAAAAAAATTGATGCTGCCAGAAATCGAACCCCAGCCATCAAGCCCGTACTTCGTCGCTATACCGACTGAGCTACCCCGGCTGACGACCTTGTTGTGTAAAAAATCATTATTGCCAAATCAACAGAGGTGAAAACCGGATGTAGACAAATCTGGCAGAGTCTTTTTAGGACGACCATGGCTCAAAAAGGGCTGTTTTACCAATGTTGATGACAATAACTTGGAACAAGTGGTACGTATACGAGTATATTAAATACTTACAACGGATGGTGATAATGGTGAAGCTACAAGGGAAATCTACTTAAGCTACAAAGCTGTATGTGAAACTATGCATGGGTACTGTTCTATGACGTTTAAATTCTGACGGAACGCTAGAAACATGTTAATAAATTTTCAGGTTGTGGAAGTGAAGTTCTTACGCAAATTAACATGACTTGCAAAATTAGAGAGAAGTCTGTAATGGAAATATTCGAAACTGAATTCGGTATTATTTGTATACCTCCACCCCGTCCTCGTAGTGATAATTACCTTGAGAGAGGCCACAACCAAGTACCTTCAGATCCCTTCGACTGGCCATTCACAATAATCCTCCCACGTCATGACATTTTTACGGCTCTCTGGATATGGCATCGTGTAGTCTGATTGGTTGATACCAACGTTTCGAACTAAGTTATTGCCTCTATCTTCACTATAAAACTGAAACCTAGCAAGCTTGTTCAAGAAATTATATTGCTGTCTTATAAATTATTATGGAGGTGCTCGGCTTGAACCTCGGCAGGTACAAGAGTGAGGGACTGCATAGTTTTCCTCAGTTCACCCAGGAGAACGCGAAAATCAGGGCCTGTTTCTTCCTTTTCCTATGAATTATCTACTCATTCGACGTTACGTCAAATCTGGCTTACTGCCAATGTCGTTTAACAACTTTACTTTTATAGTGAAGATGGAGGCAATATGTTCCCCAGAAACGTTGGTACTTACCTCCTGAAGATGCGATGTCATTACCCAGATGACCATAACATGAATTCGGACACCTCGTTCAACTTCTGCAGTTGACAAGAAGTCGCTAAGGGACCAATCGAGACCGTCTCCGCACTGCTACTTTATTACTGTATTATGTTACGGTTATGTTACACTAAATATGAGCCAAGAAAACAAGTAACCACCAGCCGGTTGACGAACAGGTCACGAGGTATTGAAACCACAGAGTACCATGTGACTAGTAAAGCCTGGCCGTGACGGAGTGCTTGAGTCGTGACTGAATAACAGGTACGGCAGTCACGCTTGACCAAAGAAAACGTCATGAATATTCAACGATCTGGCTTTGTAGAGGAGGACACGAGAAGACTGGTGAGGTGCCTCGTTATGGTCAGGGGCCGCCCTTTGCTTCCAGAAATAAACATAATCATCAACTAGGCTTCTGCTCGTTCGATAATGAACGTCGCGGTAGAATGCCCCGTGGTTGGCGTACCTCGGTCAGGACACCGGATATTCTGAGTAAGGATCTCTGTATTTTTCCTCAGTCCCTACAGGCAAATTCAGAAATATTAATTCACAGTAAACCACGACCATTTCCATTTAGGCACTTTCTACAATGTGAGTTTATAATATTGCTGGGTTTCCTTGGCCTATAATTTTCAAATCGGAAAGAACAAAATAAAACTGCTTACGGAATATGAAAGTGTAACTCAAAAAGTTTTATTTGGTAACGCTGTACTTGCCGCAATGATGTCTGGCAGAACATATGACGTCATACCTAAAAATGGCGACTGTTCACGAGAAAGCAATGTTCGTACTTTGGTTTTGGTTTCAGTATCCACAAATCATCCATCCATTAAATGCTGCATCATGTGACCTAAAAAACGCACAGTTAAATGAATCATACGCAGATGGTGCTCTTGGGAACGTTGCAAAGTAGTTTGGTACAGAGGTACCGACGTTTCGGAGGAACCAGCACCCTCCATATTTCCCGTCTTCTACCCAAAGTCACCGCTGTGAGAACCTAAACTCTAACACACTGAGTCCTTTTGGAAGATCCAGGATTGGAGGATGAAGAGTGCGAGAACAGATTACTATAGAAACAGAAGATGACAAAGCGAAGAAGAAATAAAGCAAAAACTAAAAATAAAATAAGTATCCAAATTACTCTATACAAGGTTTAAGATTAACGCTTGTTCTTCTGTCAGGAATGGAAGTTGCAAGTGGTTAGCAATAACTAACAAACTCCATGGTGCTGAGTCCTTCTTGAGAAGCCACCAACTACTTCATCATCATCATCATCATCATCATCATCATCATCAGTAATCTGTCAGACGACAGGTCCACAGTCTCTTCCAAAACAATTCCTCCACTTAATGCGATCTAGAGCTTTCTCCTTCAAATGAGAATATCCTCTTCTGTCCCCAAGGTCATCCAGCATCTTCTTACGTCTTTTTCCTCGTCTTCTGGTCACTTCTATCCTCCCCTCTGTCTTTCCTTCAATAACTTCTTTTAGAATGCAGTTACTGCGTAAGATATGAGCAATCCAATTAGCCTTCCGTTTTCTTATTTCGTGTACGATATTCCTCTGCTGCTCACTGACTCTAAATAACACTTCTTCATTTCTCACATAATCGGTCCAACTGACCTTCTCCATCCTTCTCCAACACCACATTTCGAAGCTTTCCAGGTGTTTCTGATCTACTGCCCTAAGTGTCCGAGTTTCAGCCCCATACAAAGCCATGCTCCAAATGTAGCATTTTACTAGTTTCTTTCTCAAATTTAAGTCCAATTTGCTGGTAAAAAGATTCTTCTCACCAACTACTTAAGTGCTCAGGAATTTCCAAACTTTTAATGAATCCGAATATTCATTACCATGTTCAGGAGAGCCCTCCACTGGTCCCTATCTTCAGCCAGATCAATTCAGTTCACACCACGCCATCCTATCTCTCTCAGTCCATACCACGCCATCCTACCTCTCTCCAGTTCACACCACGCCATCCTACCTCTCTCCAGTTCACACCACGCCATCCTATCTCTCTGCAGTCCATACCACGCCATCCTACCTCTCTCCAGTCCATACCACGCCATCCTACCTATCTCCAGTCCATACCACGCCATCCTATCTCTCTCCAGTCCATACTACGCCATCCTACCTCTCTCAAGTCCACACCACGCCATCCTATCTCTCTCTCCAGTCCACACCACGCCATCCTACCTCTCTCCAGTTCACACCACGCCATCCTATCTCTCTCTGCAGTCCATACCACGCCATCCCATATCTCTAAGAGCCATTTTAATATTAACATCCCACCTATGTCTAGGTCTTCCTAGTGGTTTTCTTCCTTCTGGCCTTCACACCAATACCCTATATGCATTCCTCTTATCTCCCACGCGTGCTATATGCCCTGCCCATCTCACCATTCTTGACTAGATTACGAATATCAGCAAAAAAACCGACAGCAATAATCAGCAACGGGAGATAAGCTAGGTTTAGCGCTGCAATTTCCACCTTCGCTGAAAGGGTTCGTAGCAACTTTTATACGTATAGCACCATCCATTGGTGTACACTGTTATTCTACATTTAATGTATTAGGGTAGATGTGGCTGTTTGTGAAAACTTTTAATATTACTGAATCTACTTTTGATGAAGTCTCTTACAGGGGAGACAAGAAAATGTTGCGCATGTACATAATCGCTTTTCTCAATAGATTTTATCCTCCAGTTTCTAGAACGTCTGCAAGAGTTGAGCTTCTTAGGTCGTTGTGTCTCCAAACACCAAGACATTAGCCATTTTCTCTTTGATCTTCTTGGATCACGTCTTCCTATCGGTTGATAATGTAAAAGCTGCTTGGGAGCTCCTTTATGATGACAACCTCTGTAGATGTTCAGCCAGCTTTTCTTCCTTTCGTGCTTTTGTTTGTCCGACTTCTCATTTTCAGTTCTGACCTCATTTTGCCGCTCCTTTTCTTGCCCTGTACAGTATAACATGTTGCATGCCGCAGAAACAGCGTTTCCACTGCTTCCAAACGCATTTCATCTCTTCTTCTGAGAGTCATGTTTCACTGGCATACATCGGGCATGGCAGGTCACGTTTTTTTATACAGTTTCAGTTGCGTATTTTTCCTTGTTTTTTGTCCCAAAGAAATTTTAAATCAAAGGTAAATTTACCACGCTATGAATAAGTATGGCTGCGTGCAGGTACAGCTTCACGTCCCGGCCGTTTTACCCTCAGAGAAAGAGCCCCCAGAACGCATTACATAGGAGAATGGGTAGGCACCAGAGCTGGTCTGAATGTTGTGGAGAAAAAGAAAGCTCATGCCTCTGCCGGGAACTGAACCCGATTCCTCGGCCGACTTAGCTAAACGAATTTTGTTGTATCGTTCTAAATTGTAATAACAAAACATTTTTAAGAATTCATGAAAGAGAGAGGTTTCTATAAAAAGAAACGCGCGACAAAGCAATACGGTGCCTAGAGCGGCCATGACTTGACGGATAGCCTTGCTGTAAAGCCTTGAATGAAGTCAGTGCTCCGTTATGCCTGGTGCTAACATAGGTACCCCATTCTCCCTCTATATAATACCACGTAATACACAACAGGTTGCTTGTCTGCTTGCTGGCCTTGCTATTTTGCGCCATTATACAGTGAAGCAAAATGCTTGGAAAATAACCGCCAACTCGTTTGGCCGCATCGCGATTGCCCGCAGGCAAACATAAACAACAGAGCTCAGAATATGAGATTTGGTGTTCTCAGAGTGGTAACCCTCTGGGATGTGATGCGCTGCAGTCTGATGTTTCGGAAGAACTTACTGCCTCCATCTACAAGGTCAAAGATAAAGCACAACAAACATGGATTGTTTAACGACGTGTCGAGCGATAGTATTAATAAACCAAGAAATTAATCAACTATTTTCCTTTCACGACATAACAAATATTTGATACGACACGGACCACACAGGAAACACCGCATCCAACAGTTCTTCTATTGTTGCGTGTGTATTCACTGCCCCGGGAAAGTGTTTACTGAGCTATTTCCTACCAATGGCCGTCTCTTCTGGCTCCATTATCCTGTTTGTTAGAGGGGATACAGACACACAGCAAGGTAATTTCGTAAGTCTCTTATTCTTTTGGAGATGTGGAAAATATGCTAAAAATAAGGACAAGAAAGGGTATGAGTATCTAATTCTGTCGTGGGATAATGTGAGGTGCTATTCGGAAATTTGCCTGAAGGATTTGAGAGAAGCCATAAAACGTTTTGACAGTCTACGAGCCAGCAAACATTCTAAAAGGGATACCCCGAATATATGACAGAGGAGTCATTGTTTCAGACAACGTTCTCAGTCGCAAATTATCAAAATATTATCTAACTTCACGGAGCTGAGTCCTTCTTGAAACGCTTCCAGTTGTGCAGCTACTCAAGAATTTCTCAGGACTTTATGGAACCCAAGGGTTTATTACCGTGTTCACAAGAGCCCTCCATTTGTCCCTATCCTGAGCCAGATTAATCCAGTCCATACCACCCCATCCTACTTCTTTAAGATCAAGTTTAATACTAGTAACCCACCTACGTCTTGGTCTTCCTAGTGGTCTCCTTCTCTATGGCTTTCCCACCAATATCCCATACGCATTCCTCGTCTCCCCCATTCGTGCTACATGTCTGTCCATCGCATCGTCCTTGACTTGATCATTCTAATTATGCAGTTTTCTCAAACCTCCTGTCACTTCATCTCTCTTCGGCCCAATATTTTCCTCAGTGCCTTATTCTCAAACACTGATATTTCTTTCGCAACTGTCACGAGCGAACCTGCCCTATGCAGACTTCTTAAGAGTCGTTTATCCAAAAAATTCGCTCAGGTCCGAGGCCCTTTGTGATATTAAATAACAAACCTATTTTTTACGCTAAAATTAGCCCCATGTCCAACCCCAAAGCTGGAAGGCTACCCCTTGTCGGCCGTCCGCGACTGCTTATTCAAAATATTATCGAACTCAAAAGTGAACAGTCGGGAAAACACATCCACGACTATTTTCAGTTGTAGGATCCGGGTCAACAGACACTGCGGATTCAGATGGACCCCGCAGAGACGTGCATTGGGCTTTGGTGGAACGATAATTGGGAAGGAGAAATCGAAGCGCCGGAAGAAAACCTATTCCAGTACCACGACATTTACCATAAATCCTACGTGGACTAAGAGCTGGGACAGCTCAGTCGGTATAGTGATGGGTTACTGGCTGGACGGCCGGGGGTTCGAGTCCCGGAAGGGGCACGATTTTCTGTTCTCCACGTCGTCCAGACCCGCTTTGGGGCCTATCCGGCCTCCTATACAATGGGCACCGAGGGCTCTTTCCCGGGGGTAAAGCGGCCGAGGCGTGAAGCTGATAATTCACCTCCATCTAGCGCCGAGGTCAACAATTGTGAAGCTATACTTTCACTCCGCCATACGTCTTCATGGCGTTGTGTTTGGTTACTTAAGCAGAGGGACAACTGATGTGGGCTATCGGAGCCTTTAGGATGAGACGTCGGCAAATGAATGCGCGAGTATGGCCTTACCACATTTTAATGCTTTTCCTTGTTTCATTCCGACTGCCTTTCTGTCAAACCAGTGCCATATTTTGTGTGTCTGAGGCTTTCTTTCTATCACCGAAATGTGTCACAGTGCAGCAGCATAACGGTGAATCACACCGCGGTGAAAAGGCGGTCGGGCAACATCAGCAGCGAGCACATCAAAATCGCGGCCAACATCTGCCAAAATAAACGTCACACTGTGTAGCGTTACATTCGCAATCAGCGACCACCAAAGCAGCAGGGATCTTGGAAGCTTCATTTATACACGGGGCACACATATTCATTGTTTCCTGTTATTACGTTCCAACAAATTAAAAAGGGATAATAGCGAAATTGTTTAGTAAAAAGTTAAAAGTTTTCCCTGTGTCTCTTTAATTAAGCACTATGCCATGAAGACGTATGGGGCAGTGAAAGTATAGCTCGACAATTCTTGACCTCAGCATTAGATGGGGGGGGTCAGCTTCACGCACCTGCCGCTTTACCCCCGTGGAAACAGTCCCTGATACTCAATAGATGGGAGGCTGGGAGGGTCCCAGAGCGGTTCTAGACACTATGTAGAAGAGAACAATCTTGTGCCTGACGGAATCGAATCCCGGTCGTCGAATGAAAGATCTAAAATTATTCTCGAGCTACTCACATTGATTCTAAACCGTCTTAAAAGTAAAAAAGTAGAGGTAACCCTGTAACAGGCCCTGAAGACCCATAGGGTTGTGAGATGTTGAGGTTCCCACATT
The DNA here is from genome assembly GCF_002891405.2 of Cryptotermes secundus. Lineage (NCBI taxonomy): Eukaryota > Metazoa > Arthropoda > Insecta > Blattodea > Kalotermitidae > Cryptotermes > Cryptotermes secundus. The sequence goes on along the minus strand of NW_019731262.1, from coordinate 3,443,039 downwards.
TTCTAGACAATTGGCTTATAGATGGCGGTAAGGTTATCAGCCTTACGCGCCGGCCTCCCTTAACCCCAAGAATATTTCTGGTACTCATTTCTGTTAGATGCTGAGTCGACCCCAGGACCATAGTGAGGCTGGAAGGATTAGGTAAATTGAAAAAATCCACCTCATCGGGATTCTAAACCGTCTTAAGACAATAAAAAGTTATGTAAGACTTGAGACCCTCAGTTCTGGGAGTTACTGCTTATTTTATTGTACAAATAAATTTAATCCAAGTGAAGTAAGTAAGTAAGTAAGTAAGATACTAGTTCCTAATAAATGCAAATAAGTTACAGCGAAAGACAGACAAATTCAGGACAGTCCAAACATCAGCTATAGGCTTATTAGCCAAGTAATTATTTTGATCAATGAGTGATCGGTTCCTCAGTTTAGAGCCAAGAGACCCAGTCCGTGCGATGTGACTCCCAAATTATGGACCAGAGAGAAATGTACGGTTAAGAATATTATTTTATTACAACAGTTGTTAGTATCTTACGCACGACTAGGGACTTTGTTAAAAAATAACGTGAGAATTTGTGAAAATTAGATAGGTAGCATCAATTGGCTTTTCAAAGTACTATTCTAAGACGAGTAGTATCTTGTGGGATGTGACGTCGTGTAGTCCTGTAGAAGATTACCGACGTTTCGGTAAAACGTACTGCCTCCATCTTCGAGGACGAAGAGCATGCGAAAGCAGCAGGTTCCCCCAAAACATTTCTACTGTATTACATGTCGTAACAACCCAGAAAACAGTAATCTTCATGTACATACAATTAATCTCATGATTCATGGTTAGGCAGATACGCGTTTCCGCATCCAATATTACGTAACCTAGGTGATCAGAAGTTCCCACAGCGTGCGAAATCAGCCTGGCACCCCATGTTTGAACAACCACAGATAAGATGCGAGCGGAGTGAACTTGAAGCTTATCGCTGACGCCAACTCCCATTTTCTACAAACAAAGTCGCCCTTATCTTTCAGGGCGGTTCATGAAAAAAGCAGTGGAACACCTGTAGCCATTTTCACATAATAGCGAGTCAAAAAATTTCACAGCATATTTATTGTCAGGTCTTTTAAATAACAATACATGTGAGCAGATCGCAATAATACGTGCATCATTAAATTGCAATATCCTCGTATGGTTGATTTATTTTTGGTATATTTAACAACAGTTTCAGTAGTTCAGACTGTACAACATAACAAATGTAAGCCTGATAGGGTTCATTTTACCGACGTACTGTTTATGTTGAAACAGGAAGTGATGCTAGCGTATGAATGTATGTAATTTATTTTCTTATGGTGATTAAATACTATTAAACCCTGACATACTTCAGTCCTAAATGACCATCTTCAGGGGGGACACCAGATATTAAACGTAACATTACATCATACTCAGAAGATGGGGGCAGAGATGGTCCCTGAAAAGTTGGTAATAGCCCGAGAAGATTCTATCAACTTCAAAATCTGTATGTATGAATACGATTTAAAACTTATGCCATAATTTTTTATAAAAAGTTAAAACTATTATTACAAGATTAACATTCATCTTCGAGGACTCCCGCCTTGGCGTATAGAGGTTTGGTTCCCTTGTGACCCGAAGAGCTACGCTGGCGGGAGCGTAAGTCTCTGGTAGTGCCACACATGCCAGACAAGTCAAATGGTAGGGGACAGACGAAGTGTAGTCCCCGGTCCACCAGACTGGGGGTTGCGTGTGGGGCTAACAACCCCATCCCGGAAGAATCTATTGTTACCAAATGTCCAGAGCCTATGGAGGAGGCCAAGACCCAAATAGGGTTGTAGCGCCACCAAAGAAGATAGGATACGTAGTGAATAATAAACTGGAAAGGATGTGGAAGTAAGAACTGTCGCCTAATTTGAAATACTAACATGGAATTCGCCTGGATGGATTGAGGAAAACCACGAAAATCTTAATCACGATAGTACGTGTCCGAGGCGAGATTTGAACTCGGATCTTTCAGTATACGAAGCTACAGTGCTACTCACTCGATGGTGATGTTCCGTTAAATATTCGTAAGATTACAACGTTACAAGAGAAAATAACGGATCAATATATACATAATATTCATTTTAAGACTTAAATATTACGTATCAAGTGTGATGATTAGGGGCCGGTACAGCGACTGGCTACGGGCTGGATGACCGAGGGGTCGGAGTTCGAATCCCGGTAGGGTCAAGAATTTTCTCTTCTCTACAGCTTCCAAACCGGCTCTGGGGTCCACCCAACCTCCTATCCAACGGAAACCGGGGGCTCTTTCCATGAGGGTAAAGGGGCAGGGGCGTGAAGCTGGCCACTCACCTCCTGCTAGTACTTTCGTGGCGTTGTGCTTGATCAGTTAAACACACAGACTTTACCTTTACCGTGTGTGGCAGTGACTGGATATACAAGCAGAACCATAAATAAAGAGAATTTTAGGGGTTCAGCCTGTTTCAGAGGGATAACTTTATACAATATTCAAATCAGCGACATTGCACAATTAATGATGTGAAGGAGAAAAACATTTTAATAGCCCCACTGGAAGATTTACGTAGTCAATAAATGAACATCAAGGTCAATGAGCTATGCACTATCGCAAAGAACGCATCCGGGAAGTTACGGCTGCTTGAAATTAGGGCACACTTTGCAGTCTCATTAATAACGGATTCTTTCAGTAATAGTTAATTCGTGCAATTTCTACCTCATTCAAGATGCTTTCAGCTATAACCCAAAACCTTCAGCAAATTATCACGCCACCAATAATAATATCCTTTCCTTGAGAAAGTAATGAAATGCCCCGATATTGCGTAATTTCGGGTTATCTTAGCAAAGAACTGACACACGATAATATGTTGCATTAACCCAAATTATTAATTAGGACACGAACGAGCGAGAAGTCTCTTGATTCACTGTATGGTGTCTATTTTGTGAGTACTGATAATATGTTGTGGATATGTGAAGTGTAGTATGCTGTACAAATGACACGATTTACGATTGGTTATTTGTGTGTGTTATTGGTGGGAGATAGCGACGAAGTTCGACCTCGACGAATCATTCGATAACATATAGGGATGGAAAGGGATACAGGTGAAATCTTGGAAAGTTAATGGTATGAACGGTTTAACACCAACACGGCTTCAAGATGAAGTCTCAACGGGTGTTATGCTTGTCCACGCAGACACACTAAAATCCTGTAGTACGAATGTTGGAAAAGTCTTTAATCAAAGCAGAGTCCACAGTTACGTGTCACTTATCAGTGTAGAAGCTGCTTAAACTAACCAGAATAGACTATAATCGTCATCACATTCCAATTATATCGCTCACAGATTACAGCAACTTAATCTCAAAACAGACGCCACAATGAACTGACAGCCCTTCTTCGTCTGTAGGTCCCGGGTTCAAATATCAGCCTGGAGGCAGGCTGTCCTGATTGAGGTTTGTCGTGGTCATCTCCCCCCCCCCCACTTCTAACAGATGAATACCGGAATAACACTGCAAATGTTTCTATACCTGCCTTTCACAACAGAATGGCCAGTGAATTTTGACGAGTACCCTGTGACAAGGATAGTAGTGTGAGATAACAAGGACTTAATTACACTGTATCACCTCCATCCCACAATGAGGCTGCAATCATTGTTCCATAACTTCTTGCCACACGGAAAAAAATNGCATTTCTCAACAGAATGGACAGTGAATTTTGACGAGTCCCCTGAGACAAGTATAGTAGCATATGTATGTGAGATAACAGGGACTTAATTACACTGTATCCCCTCCATCCCACAATGAGGTTGCAATCATTGTTCCATAACTACTTGCCACACGGAAAACAAAACAAAACAAAACAAAACAGAGACCAGGTCTAAATGCACGGCCTGTTTCTCGAAAGAGGTCACAAACGCTTCCTTCTACGTCTTAACAATTTAATCATTTAAAAAGTGAAAACTGTCTCTGTAATAAGCCGTGAAGGCCCACAGGGTTGTGAGGCTCCCACATTTTATAGAGAGTCGGCTCATAGATGGCGGCGAGGTAGCCTTACGCGCCGGCTGCCCTTTACCCCGAAGACATTCCTGGTACTCATTTCTGTTAGTGGCTGAGTCGACCTCAGGATCATAGTGCGGCTGGAAGGATTAGATAAATTGAAAAATCCTATGGCCTCATCGGGAATCGAAACGGGGACCTTCCGGCTTGTAGCATAGTGACGCAACCAACTGCGCTACCGCGTGTACCCTTAATCATTTATATTTACTAATTATCCCAATATTTGAACGTTACGTAACCGGAGACACAGACACTGTATTTAAATAAACCACAAATAAGCAGGAACAAACATGAAAGTACAGTCCGATGCATTACATTCTACTGCCGGGAGAGCAACAGTCCAGAACACCAATTTCTCCTACTTCAAGTTAACATTAATATGGATAATCCAGTGATCCAGTGCTAATTGCTACCTCATTTCCGACTGCCAAAAGAAATATCTTCCCGGGGTATTCAGAATTACGTAAACACTGACATAACTCGGTAGGTTCGACAACACAGACGATGTTGAAGGGCAATACAAAGAAATTAAACAATTTAAATTTTAATATTTAATACATTTTATAACATAAGGGAGGGGGCACGCGGTAGCGCAGTTGGTTCAGACACTATGCTACAAGCCCGGAGGTCGCGAGTTCGATTCCCAATGAGGTCATTGGATTTTTCAATTGCTCTAATCCTTCGAGCCGCACTATGACCCTGGGGTCGACTCAGTCTCTAAAAGAAATGAGTACCAGGAATCTTACTGAGGGTAAAGGGCGGAAGGGCGCGTAAGGCTGATAACCTCACCGCCATCTGTGAGCCGATTGTCTAGAAAATGTGGGAGCCTCGACGTCTCACATCCCAATGGACCTCCACTGTCTATTTCAGGTATAGCTTTATTTCCATTTTTATAACATAAGGCTGTTACATAAACAACATACCTGCAAAGCGTACGTGCAAAAGCGTGGTGTGTTTACACACCAGTACTGTGTCGCCTTCATAATAATAAACAAAGAAATTAAGATTAAGTGAGGGGATTTAAACAGCTGAAGAAGAATGAAATATTAGAGAGCTTTCTTTACCAGTCTTCAAATTACAAAAGTCTACACATCAATCCCAGATGCTAAGAGACAAATAAACTGGGTTATGTTGTGTTTTCGGGAAAAGACCAGGGTACTCTCCACTGCTCGACAGAATAACTAATCAACCCCATCTAGTAGTATCCCGCTACTGAAGATCACAGTTCCTTAAGTAGTTCATTATCCTGTTAACGAGAGCCCGTCACTGGACCATTTTCTGAGCCAAATGAATAACGTCCATACCACACACCCTACTTCTTTGGCAAAACAGCCCTTTTTGAGTTATATCCTTCGTCTGTAGATTCTGCCAAATCGCATCCGGTTTTCATTTCATTGGACTTCGCCGCAATATTTTGTTTACAGAGTTAGGTGATCAACCTTATGATCAACCTCCAACCTGGAGGACCAGGTCCCTGTATTTATGTCCCCCACTGACAGGGTGGCCCAGTTATACCTCCAGGAACCGGAGGTTATGATGGAGGTATTCTAACTTGCTCCATACGGGGGCTACTTCTTTGACATCCACACAAAACCAACAAACTTCGTCGCTTTTATTCCGCAAGCGAATTATACCGACCGAGCGACCTCCGTTTGTCGGCGAAGTTATTGCCAACTTTTGCGGACAGAGGGTGTCCGCGTGGTGAGCGCAACGGGTTCCCACGGCCTTTAATCTCGGTTTTGTAGACCGAAGCCGCTACTTTTCCATTCAAGTAGCTCCTCAATTATCCTCACGAGGCTGAGTGGACCCCGTTCCAGACCCACTACTTCTCAGAAAATGTGGTAGCGCCGGGAATCGAATCTGAGACCTCTGGATCTGTAGCCAGGAACTCTGACCACTAGACCACAACATCCATTCCAATATTATCATCCAATCTACATCTACTCGTATGACTTTGAAGTGATCTCTTCCTTTTCAGGGTTTCCATCTAAAGTTTTGCATACATGTCATCTCTTCCACGCCTGCTGCATGTTCCGCCCATTTAACTCTTTTCGATTTGACCACTATATTTGGCGTAGGGTACATTTTATGAAGTTCATTATGAAACTGCTAGAGCCTCTTGCCATTTCTTGACCTGCTAGGCGACTAACACACATTCAAGGAACGCTCTTCTGCAGGGAGCTAGTTGAACATCGTTCCAAAGAATCAGACCTAAAGCTGCACACTTCTGTTTAGGTCACCTTTTAAAGTCAGTAGAATATATTGGTCTGAAAAATTATCTCTGTCGGCTTGCTCAACTGGAAACCAGAAATTACATCACTTTACTTCCTTCCAAGCCGGGCAAACCCAAAGGATGTGACGTAACATAGGGCAGATTAGACTAAAGGCCTACAGGTTTCTGGCTTGAAATCAGTTCCTTTTTTATAAAACCAGTTTAATGATGTTGGATATAGAAATTGCAGTACCCACCGAAGACTATGTCTGAGGGACGACTCTAGAGATGGTCTGGATGCTGTGGAAAGGGTAAACATCTTTTTTTCCGGCCAGAAATCGAATCCCGACTTCGCGGTCCAGCCCCTAGCTTTGTTACTGTACTTATTGAGCCATCCTAGCTTCCGTAACTTCGATAATAATTAATAAACATACATCTTTAACGACAAGTTTCATACTGTAGCGTGTAGAACCGTTGTTATGAAACGACAGCGAGATAGGCAGATATACCAGGGCCGTTTCTGGGTAACGGTTAGGTAAACACGTTCTTGCAGAAAGAGACAAAAACGCAACACTATAAGAGTTGTGTTTCTACGCGGTCCGTGCCGAAATGTTATAAGCAAGGGACGTCAGTTCAGTCAGTTCTGTACAGGGTCTGTGAAGAGAGGACTTGAGAGCGTGAAGATGAAGAATCTCCATTGTTAGAAATCGTTGCCAGGGAACGGCTGGTGAAGAAACAGCAAGCTGGAAAATGTTTAGCGGGTGCTGTGATGATTTGTGAATTGTGGAGATTAGCCGTGGCGCAGTAACTGCTTGTAGTTCTGAGTCCTGTGTGTCAGCGGTCAATGAATCCAATAACCAACCCCAAACCCTGTTGATAGTCACACATACTACGTGACAATATTTTCTGTAAGAACTATGGGTAGACAGGGTATAATGAGAAGTTAGAGAAATGGTATCCTCTAAACAATGACTGAGAGAAGACGAACTGTAAGTGTCCCGAATCGTGACGAGACGTTGTTTGGTGTAGCAATAAGCAGCTGATCAGTTAAGCAAACGAGTTCGCATGGCTATGAACTCATGAACAGAGTTCACTGCGGCAGATCAACTACTGTCTAGCGGAGAGAGAGAGAGACCTTTTTGTTTGTAATGCACATACAAGGCAGCTTTCTTGAGAATAAAGCAAGAAGTTTAGAACTCAATACGTAGAACTCGCTATGGAAATGGATTAGGAGCACAGCTACAAGAATCTCACGAAAATCATTCCATCCAAGTCTTTCGTCAGAAAATTAGCTTTCAGGATAATTTTCTTATGTTTGTACTTGACTGGCTTCATACAGAATTTTTATGTTTTGTGGGACTGTTTTAGAGATTTAAATTACAGACAGGACACGAACACGTCGCAAAATAATATATTAAAGTTGGTTTCTACGCCATATAAAGGGCTTATGAGGCATATACATTTAAATTTCCGAACGTTAGCGTCATTAACAGGAATTAAGATCTATATTGTACCTTCATGAAACATGTCACACGGGGTTCTATGACTAACTCCACGGGGCGGAGGCCTTTTTTAGAAACAGTCGCTTAACTATTCAATAAATTATAAAGTTTTATGGAAAGGGAAGGTTCATTACCATGTTCACAGGAATTCGCCACTTGACCCTACCTTGAGCAAGATGAATCCTATCCACATCCTCCCATCTCATCCCTTTAAGATTCATTTCAATATAGTATTTTCCCATCTACGTCTATGTTTTCCAAGTGGTATCTCTCCTTCCGCCGGTCACGGTAGCCTAGCGGTCTAAGGCATGCACTGTCTTCGCTCGCTCGGAAGCCGGGATCGTGGGTTCGGATCTGTTTCCTGTGAGGTACGAATTGAATTCTTATGTATTATTCTTATACACTGCCCGTCACGGTAGCCGAGCGGTCTAAGGCATGCACTGTCTTCGCTCGCTCGGAAACCGAGATCGTGGGTTCGAATCCCACTCAGGGCATGGATGTTTGTGTGCGCTTTTTCTGTGTTTGTCTACAGGTAAAGGCCTTGCGACGAGCTGATCACTCGCCCAAGGAGTCATACCGTATGTGTAAGATCTAGTAAACCGAAGTGAAACGGAAAGTTTCATGGAGGTAGGCCTAGGCCCAAATTGGGGCTGTAGCGCCACAAAAAAAAATCTCTCCTTCCAGAATCATACCAAAACTCTGTATGAACGCTTCTCCGACTGCGACATGCTATGAATACTTCATCCTCCTTGACTTGATCATTCTATGTTATGAAGTTCCTCGTTATGTAATTTTCTCCAATCTCCTGTTACTTCATTCCTCATAGGTCGAAATAGTCTCCTCAGCATCCTGTTATCCTTCTCAGGAAGTAACGTTAGAAGCACTTCAAGCAAGAACCTCTGATATTAATTCAGTACCATAACTAACTCCATGGAGCTGAGCCCTTCTTGAGAAGCCGCCAGTTGTGCACCTACTCAAGAATTTCTCAACATTTTATGGAACCCGAAGTTTATTGCCGTGTTCACAAGAGCCCTCCACTGGTCCCTATCATGAGCCAGATCAATCCAGCCCATACCACTCCATCCTAGCTCCCTGAGGTCCACTTTAACATTATCCATCCACCTACGTCTATGTCTTCCTAGTGGCCTCTCTCTTTTTGCTTTTCTCACCAAAATCCTATCTGCATTGCTCTTATCCCCCATGCGTCCTAGATGCCCTGCCCATCTCATCCTCCCTAAATTTCTCATTCTAATTATAGTTGGGCCGGTCACGGTAGCCGAGCGGTCAAAGGCATGTAATATCTTCGCATGCTCGGAAGTCCGGATCGTGGGTTCCAATCTCACACAAGACATGGATGTTTGGTGTGGGTATGTTTTTATTCTGTGTTTGTGTTTTCTTGTGTTTAGGTATATGCCTTGCGACGATCTGATCACTCGTCCAAGGAGGCCTACCGTCTATAAAATGAAATTGAAAATCAGAGGCCAGGGCCCAAAGGGGCTGTAGAACCAGCGAAAAAGAAAAAAACTTCGCGAGAAGTACAAATTATTAAGCTCCTCGTTAATATTTTATTAATTTTGGATTATGGACTTAAGTGTTATGAAGAGAAGAATTAATGTAATCTAAATAAAGCTCTATCTTCCAAACGACGAATGTTCGAGCTCCCCGGAAAGCTAGTCCTTCGGCATTTAAACTTGATTAACCTAAAAATTCAATATGTAGAGAGTACTATATCGAAGCCTCAGAAACACACACTACTGTCTTTCTGCGGATTATTTTACGAGCTGTTAGCAGCTATACTATACAGCATGTCCTAGGAGGAAAGGTCAATATACTGAGAGGTCACAATATCGGTCATTCTAAGCAAAAGTATATAGTATGTACACGTGTCCTATTCCGAACGTTTTCCGAGATAGAGCTATTGCACTGTACAGTTCCAAAATTGTTGATAAGAAAGAGATATTACGTACTGATTCTAATACCAATGTTTATTGTTCAAGTGACAAAGTTCGTACAGTTTACCCAGTATAATACATTTCCGAAAATTCGACGGTCAACATCAATGCACTTTGCAACCCGTGTGAGGAGGACATGACGTGTTGCTCGTCTGTACAGTGAAACAGCTCTATCTAGGAAACTGTTCGGAATAGGACACGTACATATTACATACAATTTTGCTTAGAATGACCGATACTATCGCCTTATAGAATACTGACCCTTCCTGCATAGTGTCGCAATGTAGGACGAATTCAAAGGATTTGGAAGAGGTGGTAGCCCAATCGAGGCACAATGCCCGCAAGTCTGTAGCGACTGAGGAAAACCATGGAAAACTTCAGGAAGGGCAGCCAGTGCCAAGGCCCAGATTCGAACCGAGTACATCTCGAATACGAGTATGAGTGAAAAGCAGTGACTGCTGTGTCGATTTAATAATATTTAAGGTTTTTTTATATAAAACTGTTATACAATGACCCAAGGGAATGACGAACGATGATAAATAATTTCCTGAAAGGATTACTGATAAGAGAGATCTTTACATAGCACTGCAACACAGGCAGATAAGAGCGCATACCAAGCTTAACACGCCTTATGTTTGAAGTGTGATAAAAACACTTTATCATAATATAAGCAACCACACAATTCATTATATTTCTGTCAACAAAGGACAGAAACTAGATACAGACTGTGTTGTTCAAGACATTCTCAATGGACAACGCAAACCCATTATTTCGCCCCGCGTAGACCACTGCGCTGAGGTATCATTTTAAAAACGCAATTACATACGACTTATTTAAAAACACAATTTCATATATATTGTAAATTTATATACCTCCCAAAACATTTAAAACAGCTCTGATACTAAACGAGGGGAAAAGAAAACTGCATTACAGTGAGCAGCAGTACCCTTAACCATAACAACCTGTACACTTGAAGATGGCCAGTTGGGACGGACCTTGTAGTGTCCAATAACGGAATACGAAGCAAGAAGAGTGAACGACGTTGCACACAGACGACACAAAAACTCCAAAAGTCAGATCTAAACGAGGAATATTTCATGGCAAAGCGTCGATATTACATGATAAAAGCATGAACATTTTTAAACAATCACCGTCTCTATAAAACGACATAAACAATAAAGGCATATACGTAATCCTTCCAGCCGCACTATAGCCCTGGGGTCCACTCAGCCTCCCACAGAAATGAGTAGCAGGAATCTTCCCGAGTGGTAAAGGGCGGGAGGTGCGTAAGACTGACAACCTCACCGCCATCTGTGAGCCGATTATCTAAAAGATGTGAAAGCCTCAACGTCTCACAAACCTATGGGCCTCCACAGCCTTGTTAACAGGGATAGCTTTACCTTACAGACCTACACGAACATATTACACAGCTCCACAACTTTTGAAACGACAGTAGGACATGGAAAAACTCATAAAAATACATTAGATACGATGAGCGCAAGAATATATTACGTAGTAACTTAGTAACTGCATGGAGCTGAGCCCTTCTTCAGAAGCCGCCAGTCGTCCAGCCAACATTTTATGGAACCCGAAGGTACATTACTGTGTTCACAAGAGCCTTCCACAGTTCCCTATCCTGAGCCAGATCAATCCAATCCATAACACGCCATCCTGTCTCTCTAAGACCCATTTTAATATTATCCTCCAAACTAGGTCTAGATCTTCCCAGTGGTCCCCTTGATTCTGGCTTTCCAACCAAAATCCTACATGCATTCCTCTTCTCCCCCATTCGTGCTTATATTTTCTGCCAATATAATCCTCCTTGACTTGATCATTCTAATTAAATTTGGAGAAGAGTACAAGTTATGAGGCTCCTCATTATGCAGTTTTCTCCAACCTCCTGTCACTTCATCTCTCTTCGGTCCAAATGTTCTCTTCAGCACCCTGTTCTCAAACACCCTCAGTCTCTGTTCCTCACCTTATAATATGAAATAGCTAGGTACAATATAGGCCTTACGAAAGGTTACAAGACGTTTATAAAAAACAAATATTCACCATCAGGATCTGAACAAGTCTGAAGCTGCTCCTTCAATATCTGTAGTATGGNGAGGAGGGGGAGCGACACGCTATCCCATGCTCTTTATTACGAAATCCAATTTGCCGATGTATCTCAGAATTATTATACTTTTTATAAAAGTCCAACTGTATAAATTCACGGCACTGATGTTGAATACAACGATATGGGAACTCGTTAAAAGTTCTACCTCCGCGCACAAGAAGTTCGGAATACGGCGGATTCTAATAACAAGCAAAGCGCCTTTTCTGTTACTAACAGATCTACGCGGTCAGACGTAGGTTAGCATAGAAAGAATATTACATGTAGCTTCCCTACGCAGTGCTCGAGATAATGAAGCAATATTTCAAGAATAATGATATAATTAGCGCAGTGTATAAACAAATACATATTATCAAGTCTGTCTGATTTACAGCTTAGTACATATATCATAATAATGGAGGTGTGGCTTAAAGGATGGTTGTGACCCTCATAAACCGTTCTGATTCATCAATTCAAATTCCACTCTTAAAATGTCAATCCACATTTCATTAATAAGCCAATTTACCTTACAGAAAAATATATCCTCTATTATGTAGGCATTTATCGTGTTGTAATATAATTAAAAAACTGACAATTATTGATAGGCATACAGGATTCTTTTTTTAAATTCGCTTAGTGTGGGGTGGAGTCCAGCTGGGTCCACTCGGCACGGCGGCCACTGATTGGCCTATTGTACCTGCCCCGGGTGATTATGATGATGGAGAATTACTGACTCGATGTTCTGCTCAATCAATTACAGGGGAAAAAAAAGTTAGAATTGGATCAGTGCTCTCGAGTTTTAATTCTAATGTTCTATATGCATTCATCTTCTCTCCCATTCGTGCAACATGCCCTGCCCACCTCAACCTCCTTGACGTGATCATTCTGATTATAACTTGGCGAAGAGTACAAGTACAAGCTTGCTGCCTATGCATATAAGAATCACTGCATGGGCTAAATAAAACGAACCTACTTCGGTTGCAAAAATGCCCTGTTGTTTATTAACATCCAGTTTCTTTAAGCTTTGAAGACTCAACCAACATTTACTCTTCACCTTAAGTCCCAAATAGCTTCACTTTGAAAGAAAAGAAAAAAAAAAGTACTTTACTTACTAACTGCAGTTGTCTAAATTTGTCTTTCCCTAGCTAATCCCATCAAGTTCAAAATTATGGATCCTCTTGTACATGAGCTGGAGAAAAGAAGCGAACTAATGAATGTGGCCACAGTCGGGTCACAGGGCCCTCAGCACCTCCATCCTGGACCGCACTAGTCTTCAGACTCTTGGGGGTCCTGACCCAAGGGACGGCTTAGCGAAACACTCGCCACAGCAAAGTGCTCGTATATTCTGATAACCACGTGACCAGAAACAGAAATGCCTTTAATTCTGCCAATTCTCTTCGACTGCAAGCAGTGTCGGTGATGTCCAAAAAGCGGGGATTCGGTTTATTCTGATGGAAACGAAGTCGTGATTGTGTTCTCCTAAGAAGACGTATGAATGTGGAAAAAACAAAAGTAATGAAAATTTCGAGACAACCAACCCCAGTCACAATAAAGATAGAACAAAAACAACTGGAGAATGTGAAATGTTTTAAATATTTGGGTTGCTTGTTAACAGATGATGGAAGGTGTACTTGTGAAATTAAATCTAGGATTGCCATGGCAAAAGCTGCATTTAACAAGAAGAAGAATCTTTATACCAGCAAACTGGACTTAAATTTGAGAAAGAAACTAGTAAAATGCTACATTTGGAGCATGGCTTTGTATGGGGCTGAAACATGGACACTTAGGGCAGTAGATCAGAAACACCTGGAAAGCTTCGAAATGTCGTGTTGGAGAAGGATGGAGAAGAAAAGTTGGAGCGATTATGTGAGAAATGAAAAAGTGTTATTTAGAGTCAGTGAGCAGAGGAATATCCTACACGAAATAAGAAAACGGAAGGCTAATTGGATTGCTCATATCTTACGCAGTAACTGCATTCTAAAAGAAGTTATTGAAGGAAAGATAGAGGGGAGGATAGAAGTGACCAGAAGACGAGGAAAAAGACGTAAGAAGATGCTGGATGACCTTGGGGACAGAAGAGGATATTCTCATTTGAAGGAGAAAGCTCTAGATCGCATTAAGTGGAGGAATTGTTTTGGAAGAGACTGTGGACCTGTCGTCTGACAGATTACTGATGAATGAATATTTTTCATTGGCACTACAGCCCCAGTGGGCCTTGGCCTACCTCCACGAACTTCTCCGTTCACTTCGGTTTTTCTAGATCTTAGACATACGGTAGGACACCTTGGGCGGGTGATCAGCTTGTTGCAAGGCCTCTACCTGGACACAAACACAGAAAAACGCACACAAACATCCATGCCCTGAGTGGGATTCGAACCCACGATCCCGGCTTCCGAGCGAGCGAAGACAGTGCACGCCTTAGACCGCTCGGCTACCGTGACCGGCAATGAATGAATATACATACTACAAATTATTTTAAACGTCTCAGATTCACACCATCGCCATGTTTGAAAAAAAAAACCTGTGACAGGCCGTGGAGGCCAATAGGGGTGTTAGACGTCGAGGCTCCCACATTTTCTAGATAATCGGCTCACAGATGGCGGTGAGTTTGTCAGTCTTACGCGCCGGCCGCCCTTTACCTCAAGGAAGATTCCTGGGACTCATTTCTGTTAGAGGTTGTGCCGACCCCAGGGCCATAGTGAGACTGGAAGGATGGGTTCAATTGAAACATCCAATGACCTAATTGTTAACATAAAGAATTTGTAGATGAACCTATGATATGTCTCCGTATAAAATGTCACACTTCTAACTGCAGTGGTGCAGCAATCATCGCCATAAATCCGAAAGCTAAGTACACATGTTACAGAGTTGCCATTTCTTTGTTTTACATCCTACAAAAAATACGACACTAAAGTTGGATTTTGCCGGTCACGGTAGCCGAGCGGTCTAAAGCATGTACTGTCTTCGCTCGCTTGGAAACCGGGATCGTGGGTTCGAATCCCACTCAGGGCATGGATTTTTAGCTTGTGTGTGCGTTTTTCTGTGTTTGTGTATAGGCAGAGCCCTTGCGACGAGCTGATCACCCGCCCAAGGAGTCCTACGGAATGTGTAAGATCGAGAAAAACCGAAGTGAACGGAGTTCATGGAGGTAGGTCTAGGCCCACTGGGGCTGTAGTGTCAAGGGGGGGGGGGAAAGGTTGGATTTTAGGTTCTCACAACAGTAGCTATAGAGAGTGCAATCTACTGAGTGGTGGGGCCGTATAGTTCTGTAGAAGTCAACCGACATTTCAGACAAACATATCGCATTCATATTCAGAGTAGAAGAGTATGCCTAGCAAGAAACTGCAAGGAGGATGCATAGTGGCTTATTCGTCGATCCTGAAGATGGAGGCGATGCGTTCCTCCGAAACGTCAGCGAACTTCTACAGAGCTATACGGTGTTACAACCCCGAAGATCATACTCTTCATTGGCTTGATAAACGTTATATATTTTTCGAAACTCTTGTACAGGAACTCAGGACTCTACATTCAGTGGTACAACTGACGCTCCCAACTCATCAACGTTCGCCATGTTGTTAATTTTGAATACTTAAATACCTGTACTTTTAGGTTTTCGGCCTTTTCAGCTATGATCAAAATGTACTTACTGATATTGATTTCAGGAAATTAAAGCGTTGCGAGGATGATGACGATCATACTGTCTTTTCTTAAGAAAAGAAGGCGGCTAAAAATAATATTTTTTGTCAACTAATCATTATAAAAATCTTGTAATATGAATCGCAAGTAACGGTACCGGAGTTTGTTTCTCGAAGGTTAAAAAGGGGGAAATGTAAAAGCTGATCATTCTCCATCTTGTGCAAATCTTTAACAACAGACCTCCCCTTCTAAATGCGAACTAATGGCATGAAATCCTGGTAAGACTACTTAACATGAAATCCTGGTAAGACTACTTAACATGGGATACAATGCCCAAGAAAGCATTTCTTATAGAAGGTGTTAACAGGTAAATTTGAGAAGCACTATTGAATATCCCATCCTTGAACGCTTCACAACGTACCAGACCGTACCAGATGATGCTATTCAACTAGTATTGCCACCTGGCATGAGAATGTGGAATTAGAATGTCTTCCGCCAGAACGACCTACCGTGCCATCTACGCAATGATCTTAGAACTAAACTGGAAAACGATAGTTCAGTACCTTCCTGCCGAAAGAACAGAATATGTTTCACAATAATAACAAAATATTGGAAAGAACTAGAATCATAATAATTATAAAAAAAAAACGTTATTGATAAATACTGCAAGATGTAGTAGCCTTACTAGCTAGTTCTGTGAACACCTAACACGTTCGCCTCCTTAGCTCAGTGGCAGAGCACTGGTCTCGTAAACCAGGGGTCGTGAGTTCAAACCTCACAGGAGGCATCACAAAATTTTTTTTAGGTTGTTTTGCATATAATTGTACAACTCTTCTAAATACTATAACTTTCCATTTTAAATACTCCCATAAGCAATGATATAATAACAAAAAACACGACTTATACGAAAAAAAAAAGTAGTATAAATCATACCTTCAACTTTCATTTAAAACATTAACATTTCTATCATTATTGTTATTTCACATACATAATTTTCCTACGGGGTCTATGATTATGACTAGCACAAGACCCGCTGATATTTGAACGAAAAATTGTCGGAAATGCACTTAATCAAAAGCCCCTAACCTCAATAACTTGAAAATTTCTGAATAAGACTGTACATACATATAGCAACAAACTAAAATTGATAGAATTTTATAAATATGAATTAGGTAGTGTTGCTATGTACGAGTAGATGAACAGTTTTCGCTAAAGGTTACCTATAAAAACAAACATCGTCAAAACCTCACTTTATTTCCGTCATAACTTCATCATAACAGCTCCAACATATGGGATAATTACCGAGAGACACTTCGTATATTTCAGTAACAGTCACTATTTGTACATTAACACAATGCCGGGATAGCGCAGTCGGTATAGCGACTGGCTACTAGCTGAGCGGCCGAGGGTTAGGATTTTGAGTCCCGGTAGGGTCAAGAATTTTCTCAACGCCGTCTTGGCCGGCTCTGGGGCCCACCCAGCCTCCTATACAATGGGTACCGGGGGCTCTCTCCTCGGAGGTAAAGCGGCCGGGGCGTGAAGCTGACCACTCACCTACAACCAGCGCCAAGGTCAAGAAAATGTGGATCTATACATCCACCTCCCATACGCCTTCATGGCGTAGTGCTTAATTATTCAAGCACAGGAACAACTTTACTTTTTTATATTTGACAGAAACCTCCCACAGACGCCCTTTTCCTTACCGAGCGAACCTTAAGCATGAGAATATAACGCAGCATGAAGAGTTTTATAACTCAATAAACCCTATTCTTATATTTACTATATTTTACACATAATACACTACAATATAGTAAAATAAACCTCTGTACATAAAGAAAATGCGCCCTAACATCTCTATCGGACAAATCATACAAGGGTGTTTAGTGGAGTGTGGTTACGTGCCGAATCATATAATGGTCAGATAGGAGGATGTGCCGTGGAATTCTGTAAGGTCATTAGTAACACACAACTGTACCCCTTCTATAGTAAGCTGACGGTTGTTATTACAAGCAGGCGAGGACTCATGCGGGGAAACTGAAGTAATGGCTTATGAACTGCCAGCACGTGACCAACAAGTAGCAAAGTACAGATTTCCCATCTACCTGTCATTGCAATGAGAACAAGTTCTTCAGTAAATTGTGGATGTTACGCTGCTTTCTTTACATTGCGAGAGCTGAGGTTATGACTGGGCTGTGTATGCAGTTTACTGTCTTCCGCGATGTGACACCGTGTAGTCGGCTAGATCGTCATTTATGATCGTACGATGTGCAAAAGCTGATCCATATAAAGTTAAAAT
>NW_019731262.1:3384576-3425243 GCF_002891405.2 Cryptotermes secundus | reverse complement strand
CCTATAACAGGCCGTGGAGATCCATAGCGTTGTGAGACGTCGAGGCTCCAAAATTTTCTCTAGACAATCGGCTCACAGATGGCGGCGAGGTTATCAGTCTTACGCGTCGGACGTCCTTTACCCCCAAGGAAGATTTTTAGGCATTCATTTCTGTTAGAGGCTGAGTCGACACCAGGGCCATAGTGCGGCTGGAAAGATTAGGTCAACTGAAAAATTCATTGACCTCATCGGGAATCGAACCCGCGACCTTCCGGCTTGTAGCATAGTACCTCAACCAACTATGCTACCGCGTACCCCTGTCCGTACCCATATGCACGTATCAATTCGATAACACAAAATGAAACTCCCTGTAGCCTATGTCCACCCCAGTATCGACTACATCTTTTCAATACTGATCTCATTTTCGCGTTTATAATTCTGTTTCGTTTTCTCCTTTGTAAAACGCCAGATTTTACTTTATTATGTGCTTTATATGAGAAAATACTGTGATTATCAAAAAACTGAAGGACTTGTGAATTTTCAGCCCCCTGAATAGGACAGAGTTCATTTTCTTTTTACGTCGACCATTTCTATGTATGAACTGCATCTCGCTACCGCCTGAACGGATGGACGGATTGTATTCCTGTTTGACATTTAACATTATTAACATTAGCGTTATTTATCATTGGTCGTAGCTCGGTAAATATCAACATTCTAGCTCAAAAAAAAAATAGGGGGTTTTCATGGTCCCCAAATTTCAAAATTTTCATCTTCTGGGAAACGGTTCTATCGATTTTAATTAAATTTCAGTACTGCACTGAAACCATTACCCTAAATAGACGCGCATAATTGACATTTTCTGGAAAATAACGGTACGCAAAATACATATTTTCTCGAAAGTTCGGTATCCAGCAACCAACAATGCGAACTACACCGACCGAGCGACCGCCGCTTGTCGGCGAAGTTAATGCCAACTTTAGTGGATAGAGGGTGTCGCGTGGTCAGCACAACGAATCACCACGGCCGTTAATATCGGTTTTCTAGACCGGAGCCGCTATGTTCTTGAAATAGCTCCTCAATTATCCTCACGAGGCTGAGTGGACCCCGTTCCAGACCCACCACTTCTCAGAAAATCTTGTAGCGCGGGGAATCGAACCCGGACCTCTGGACCTAATGCCAGGAACTCTGACCACTAAACTACAGAGGCGGTGCGGTCAATCATCCATGGTGTAAATAAATATATTGTGACATGTCTAACCGTTGCTGGGCAACGGGAGGTGGAACGAGTTACCACGAAGACAGACCCTTGATAAACGGTCGGTTGCCAAGTTACGCAACAGTGGAAACGAGGTTACGCAACAGTAAGGAAAACGGTGTTTCTTCGAGCCGAACCGAACCGAAGGACGCTGGTTGCTACACAGCAATAAACAACTCTCGGCAGCGTTGCCCAGCAACGCCCGTAAACACGGCGTTTACGCAACAGTGAAGCGATGTGGGTTTTCCGCTGTCCGACTGAGGGTTTATAAGAGTAACTAAATAGAGAGAACCAATCAGAACCCCGTGTGGAGGCGGGGTTGAATACCTCCACCGTGACCCTGCGAATCGTAGGAGGCGACGAAAAGGGAAGTCTCTATTCTGAGACAGTAAAATATGGTCGCGAGTCCCTAGGGACCCGGACCCGAGTAACACTGCGCTGGTACGGGCCAGTAGCATATAGAAAAGAAAGACCCGTCCTCTCGTCAGAGAAGGCGCCCCACAGAAACAAGACCGTAACTGTCAAACGGTAATAATTAATATCTGGTCATGAGCCCCAAATGGAAGACTTACTGACTGACTGTCAGTCGCAATGTGACTTTGACTTGAGAACCAATCAGTTTCAGTCTAGCATTCGCCAGAGTGAGTACTGAGTTACGAGTCGAGTTGTATCGAGTGAATGGCAGACTCCAGCAGGAGATGTAATTGTGACACTGCCGATGGCAGTAATTGTGTAATTGTGAACTGTATAAGTGTACGAGCGAATGGGGAATAAATTCGCTATATTCAATACGGCGTGAAGTTATTTGTCGCGTTATACACCCAACACGTGACAATATGTTACAACGCTCTAAGGTAGATAGGTGGGTTCAATCTGATCATATATTGTTAATACACCCATGTCCGGAAACGATTTGTTTATGGGCTAGTGTCTCTTAAATGTGAAGGAGGATGCCCTTATCTCTTACCTGTGCGGCTTACTGGTGACATTTCTCCAAGAGACCTTATCCGTCGTGAAGTTTGGTTGCAGCATGGTGGCGTCCTGGCACCCTGCACTAATGTCGTCCGCGAGTATTTGGAAGAAACCTTTGACAACAGATGGACTGGACGTGGAGGCCCAAAAACCTGGCCCCCTCGTTTCTCCTACTTCACTACACTGGGTTTCTGTCTCTGGGGGTACATGCAAAGCCTGGTGTACGAGACTCCAGTAGAGACACAACACGATCTTGTGGCAAGAATTGCAGGAGCAGCTGGAACCAACCGGGAATCTTTCCAAGAGTTCAGTATAACATGGCCAGGAGGTGCAGAACATGCAATTAAGTTGGCGGCCGCCATTTTGAACAACTTTTATAATGTAAAACAATCCTAACATCCCCTAATACTTATGCATCCTCTCGGAAATATTATGACCCTTAGTGCCAAAAGGAAGCGTTTCCGGACATGGGTGTATTAACAAAATATGATCAGATTGAACATATCTATCTACCACAAAGCGTTGTAACATATATTTATTTACACCCTGTATATGAAAAAGTAGGTGCTAGATCTTTGCAGTATTTCTATTTATTCCTAATAGTGGAGAACAGTCAGAAACTTAATTTCTCAACCTGGACAGTTGCTTCGAAACTTCGGTCTGCTGCAATGGAAAACCCACAGCTCTGAATGGCCAATTTCATTTCACAAAGGAAGGGACCTACATATTTAGTGCGTATTGTAGTTCTTCCGGGGTTTAGTAAACGTTTTATTATTATGCAAACTGAGAGACAGGTGATGCCAATCGAGCAAAAATACTGCGCACTTGTTGCATTGTATAAAGACAGAGGGGGGAGGGGTGGGGGAGATAATGACAGTAATGCGGAAGTAGTTCAGACTGTCCTATACACCTAAATAGGTTCGTGTTCCTTAAGTCATCTGGCGAATGAGTATCTTCCATGTTTTGAATGCCAATATCTTTTTATCTCTGTGACCTAAATTTTTAATGAAGCCTCGGTTCCTACAGTTTCACATTTGATGTTCGGCTGTTGAAATGTCCTATTACGTTGTTGCTTTTCGGCCAACCTGGACACAACGTAAAGAATATCACTACATCGTAAATGCAGTTTTAACTATAAGCTACGCGATTAAGAGCAAATGTATCGAGAAGTATTAATTAACACAAATGATAAATTAACAAAACAAAGACGCCAAAATTTACCCAAGTCCGTAACCTCCAAGCTACCATTTATACAAATCGGTTTACCAGTACTGAAGTTGGATTTGAAGTTCTTACTGGGTGACTATGAAGACTACCATCTTCAGGGTTGTAATGTCGAGTAGTTCGAAGTTAGCCCGAAAGTTTCGGAGAAACATATCGCCTCAGTCATTATGGTTTGTTTCTTCCTTAGCATTCTCTTCAATGCGGAACATGAAGGAATATGTCCTTCTACAACTCTGAGCTCTCTCCAAACTACACGGTGTTACAGCCTATAAGACCGGTCTTTTCAGTACTGAAGTTATTTTTGGGATAAAACGGCACACGTAAAGCTGCATTTCCGTTATGTCTAAGTACCACGACAGGAAACCAAGGTAAGATGTATCAGAATCCTACTGCAAGGGCCTACACGCCCATCTGTGGCAAAGACAAAACTCTTCTAATAATATTCTTCTAGGCCGATAAATCTAAAGGTATCTGACGGTTCTAGCAACCTTATGATATTTTGGACACTTATCATCACAGTTTTCTTGAAAACATGTTTTGGAAAGCGCCTCTGTGGTCTAGTGGTCAGAGTTCCTGTCTATAGATCCTTAGGTCTGGGTTCGATTCCCGGCGCTGCCACATTTTCTGAGAAGTAGTGGATCTGGAACGGGGTCCACTGAGCCTCGTGAGGATAACTGAGGAGCTATTTCAAGGAAATAGAGGCTCCCGTCTAGAAAACCGAGATTAACGTTCATAGTATTCTGTAAAGTCAGTTCTAATAAAGTTACTACACTAACGCTTATTATATAAGCTTTCGTGCTATTACCTTCCCCTGCTTTCTCTTGTATTACTTTCCAGTCCGACATGTTATCGATGGATCCGTCGAGATCGATGTTTAACACCATGATTCCATGAATAACTCCCAAACATAGTCAATCGTAAAGCGTCTATTTCATGCAGTGTTCTACAATTCGCAGATTCATATCAAAATATTTTTAATACTCACAGAATAGACACGATACAAAGAATCAAGATATTGCGTTCATGCAACGTGTTAACGCCCGATAATTCGTTGCTATGGTAACTCAAAATTGGGTAATATCAGAGAATCAATCTCACAGTAAATTGTAAAATTGTCCCTGTGCTTAACTAATTAAGCACTACACCATGAAGACGTATTGGGGAGTGGATGTATAGATCCACATTTTCTTGACCTCGACATTAGTTGGATGTGGCTGGTCACCTTCACACCCCTACCGCTTTACCACCGGTAACCACTGGATAGGAGGTGGGAGGACCCCACAGCAGGCCTGAATGACGCGGAGAAGAGAAAATCCTTGCCCCCACCGGGACTCGAACTCCGTCCCCTCGGTCGCCCAGCCCATAGCCAGTCGCTATACCGACTGAGCTATCCCGGCTCCTCCAGCTCACCGTTACATTACATTTTAACCTATATTTCTCATTTTGAAAAAAATAAAGGAGACTTATGAGATCACTTTGCTGTCTGTGTAACCCCCTAATTTCTGAAAGCCGGACGTTTATATAATTTCGGTTGTATCAAAGGAAAGTAGGCGATTAGTTCTTCCCAGAACTTCTTGTGTGTGTGTGTGTGTGTGTGTGTGTGCCGGTCACGGTAGCCGAGCGGTCTAAGGCATGTACTGTCTTCGCTCGCTTGGAAACCGGGATCGTGGGTTCGAATCCCACTCAGGGCATGGATGTTTAGTTTGTGTGTGTGCGTTTTCCTGTGTTTGTCTACAGGTAGAGGCCTTGCAACGAGCTGATCACCCGCCCAAGGAATCCTACCGAATGTGTAAGATCTAGAAAAACCGAAGTGAACGGAGTTCATGGAGGTAGGCCTAGGCCCCCCGGGGCTGTAGTGCCAAGGGGGGGGGGGAATATATATATATATATAGAAAAATAATGATGCCATTCGAGTTTCGGGGCTTGTGTACCTGCGTGAGTGCTATTCTATTACATTATATTTTTCAAATAATTCTATAAGACTCTAAGGGGAATTCTGCAAAACCCTGGGCTTCCTAACGCATAATTCAGGTTCTGTGGAATCGAGTTTTTCGAAAAGAACAAACTGCTGACCCAAAGCGATCTGAATAGCGCGAGGATCCTATAATTTTTGCGTGACCTCCTATAGCCCTACAAGCCCACGGCCTGTACCACATTTCCCGACGATGTACGCCTCTGTTGCAGGCTATCTATCCATTCCTTCGAGCCATAACGACATAGACGCAGCAGCTGATGCTAATGCTTGTCCCAGTACGCACGAGTTTTACAAATGGTTGCTTTGCCTAAGAAATACTATGCAAGACGCAATAATGGTCACGTGGCTGGAACACAAAAGAAGGGAGGAAAAAAATCCTCCCTCGAAGTTTCCTTTCCGGGTCGCCCCCACCTACTTACATACCTTCAACCCCTCCTTTACCGGTTTTTGGCGGGACAAGAATCCTTTTCATTCCTTCGCAGTAGTCCAACGTACAAGATTCCTTCCACAAAGAGATGGGTCACAGCCATACCTACGAGCTTGCGTCACTGTGCAATCAGTTGTTAATAATGGAACAGTGTAAAGGGAATGGTCTCCCTAAGACGTCAACAAATAGCCAAGGACATCCCCTTTTCATGCACCCTACATGCAGAAGAACACAATAGATTTGCTACGGATTATAAAAAGAAGGAAGAAACGGATTTCCAAGAACCCAAACAGAGAAGCAGCTGAGGATGATTGAACTTGTTTCAACCGTTACAATCAGCTGGACTACGAATTGGAGGGAACGCTGTTTCTGAAGAAAAATAGTGACTGAATTGCAAAAGCAGCATAGCAGCTAGGTTAGATAAACGAACTGACATCACAGACGGCGCACACTCAAAGCGCGTAACACGGAAAGTGATTGGTAGTCTAAAATTAGACTGCCAAATTTGTCTATGCGCCATCTGCCACTACTGCCCCAACTACAAAGGTTTGTTAGAATACACATGGATTCAAATGGATAGACGGATAGCTCAGTCGGTACAGCGACAGGCTGGAAGTCCCGGGTTCGATTCCCCACATGACATCATATTTCTTTTCTCCCAAGTGCCCACACCGACTCAGGGTCCCACAGCTTCCTATCACAATGAGTATGGGGGCGATATCCCCAGGGCTAAAGAGGCCGGGACATGAAGCTGACCACTCACATCAAACTACTGCCGAGATCAAGAATACGTGGATCTATACATCCATTCCCCCATACGTCTTCCTGGAGTAATAATTAATGGAGCATAGGGACAACTTTACAGATGGACAAACATGGTAGATCTTAAGTGCTACCTGGGCTTAATTAAGCATCGCACAATGAGGACTTAGGGGGAATGGGAGGCCGCGCCATAGCTGAAGCGGTTAGTCGCTGGCTTTCCACCGCGGCGGCCCGGGTTCGATCAAGTAGGGTTTGTGGTGGACAAAGTGGCGCTGGGGCAGGTTTTCTCCGAGTACTTCGGTTTTCCCTGCCAATCTTCATCCCACCAATTGCTACACAATCACCCTCACCTATCATCTGGGGCTGGTACAATAGGCCAGAAGTGGCCTCAGTACAAGGGCCTTAGTCCCACCCACTAGCAATAAAAAAATAATACGAGTAGGGGGAATGGAAAATGGAAAAGAGTGGTCTGCTTCACGCCCCGGCCGCTATACTCCTGAGGAAAGAGTCCACGGTACCCACGGGACAGGAGGTTGAGTAAGCGCTACATTCGGTCTGACCGCTGTGGAAGAAAAACATCACGTGACCCTGTCAGAGAATCGAAGCCCGATTCCTCTGTCTTGCATCCCGTAGTCTAGTTACTACACCGACTGAAATATTCTCCTACACATATGGCCCCTGTACTAATATTTTCAGTTTCCCGTCGATTTCAACGGGTCGTTCTTTAGTAAAACAGACTTAGGGATTACGAGTGTGCGCTTTTACCACACCTGATAACTTCTGAATCAACTAACGCACTTTTATGGAACTTGGTAAGAAATTCATGACACTGACGGCAGTGCTACATCTGTGCCTAATACTGTCCCCAATGTCTAATGTGCGGCGTACTTTTAAGTTGCCTGCAAAGAACAAAAGGGGGAAAAAAAAAGAAGTTCCTCTTTGAGTCAGAATTCAAAGTGGCGTTGCTAACGTTACAGCAGAAAGCAAAACAAAAGATGTGCTTCACACCACGGAAGTATTATCTCTTCCCCTCAACAGGAGCAATTTCTTCTTTACATCATCTCCACATAAGAAAGTCAACTGAAAAAGAACCCCTCTAGACACAAGGGATAACAAGTTAACTTTCCAGAACAAGACTGAACCAAGTCTCTAGTGTCTGCAAATAAAGTGGGTTAACTAATTTCGTGGAATCGTATAACTTGTTCTGTAATTAGCACACAGATATTCCAAGTAAAAAATCCGTTATCCGGTTAGCTCTTTACGGATATTTACATTGAAATCTTCACTGGGTACCTCTTTCTTGTTAAGTTCTTAGTTTCCTAGCAGCTACGGCCCAAAACATTTATCTCCAACAGCCCTAACGGGAAACTATCTTAGTATCCGATGTCAAATGTAAAGCTGTCCCTGTGCTTAACTAATTAAGCACTACGCCATGAAGGCGTATGGGGAGTGAATGCATAGATTCACGTTTTCTCAACCTCGACACTAGTTGGCGAATGGTCAGCTTCACGCCCCGACAGTTTTACCATCGGGGAATGAGCCCCCGGTACCCATTGCATAGGAGGCTGGGTTGGTCCCTGAGTCGGTCTAAACAACGTGGAGAAAATTCTTGACCCTACCGGGACTCCACCTTCGGCCCCTCGGTCGTCCACCCCGTAGCCAGTCGCTACACCGCCTGCGCTATTCCGGCTTCTAGTCTTCGATGTTCTGCCTTAATGTTTGTAACGGCTGCTGTATCGTCTGTCAAATACTGTAACCTGTCACTATTAAACTGCAGGAAACTGTGTCCATTCTACAGACTTGTCTCTACTTGCAAAAGAGTGATGTGTCAGGCAAACAGATATAATGTGTAAATGACATTCCAATTCTGCCCTTCAGAAGGCGCCAGACTTCATTCTGTTTTTAGACATAAGTCTGAGATATGGTCTTGAGTTTGTGGGAAAGTTACTGGAACTTTTGACAAGCTAAAAAAGTAAAGTAAAGCTATCCTTGTACCAGGCCATGAAGGCCCATAGGGTTGTGAGACGCTGAGGGTCCCACATTATCTAGACAATCGGCTCAAAGATGGCGGTAAGGCTGTTAGCCTTACGCGACGACCGCGCTTTACTCCCCAGGAAAATTATTTAATTAATTCCTGGTACTCATTTCTGTTAGAGGCTCAGTCGACCCCAGGGGCATAGTGCGACTGGAAGGATTAGGTTAACTGAAAAAATCCAATGACCTCATCGGGACTTGAACCCGCGACCTTCCGGCTTGTAGCACAGACCCTTTATTTCAAAATTCTTCCTCATTCCATTATCACAAACCTCAAGTGCGTGGGGATAGTTTAACTTTAACCTTCATATAAAATGCAGGTGTTGTCTCTGTGCTTAACCCCTTAAAGCCACGTGGTTCTCTATGTTCCACCCGCATAAACATACTAAAACTCTGCATTCTGCCCACACAGTGTATCTGTGTTCGGTATGGTTCTCACAATAAACAGCGATTATTTCCCTAAACAGCATTAACCGGTTAGGCTTAGTAGCGGAGACGTAATGTGTTTCCTGTGAGGTACGAACTGAATTTATATAACTGCATTCTGGCCACACAGTGTATTTATGTGTTCCGTATGGTTCTCACAGTAAACAGCATTAACTGTTTCTCTCAGTTATGGAGACTTCATATTTTTTCTATGAGGCACGAACTAAATGTATATAATATATATATATTAATTAGAAGAAATGTGCCATTCTGAGGGCTCCCAGAGCCGTCAGACAGTAAAATAAGGTAATGAGTCCCGTGGGCCTCGGAATCAAGAATAAATGTGTGGCGAGGACCGCAGCAATTTGGCAGTCAGTCAGTCAGTCTTTGATGGGTTAATTCGACACCACGCCGCGAAGACTTAACGAAGGAATGGAGGTAGAGTCACACGCTCACGCCCCGGCAGCTTTATCCCCGGGAAAAGAGCCCATGGTCCATTGAATAAGAGGCTGGGGATATCCAAAAGAGGGTACAGATACGATTTCGAAAAGAAAAATCTTCACAGCTGCCGGAAATCGAACACAGATCATCCAGCACATAGCCCAGTAGTTGTACTGAATGCACCATCCCAGTATCAGTGTCGCCAATATGGGGACATTTAAGTCCCCAAAATTCAATTTCATCGAAACCAATTTCCTAATTTCGATGGCCAAACGTGGGGGCGGACAGCACAACGTACCCTACATGTTGCATCCACTTAGTACAAAAATGCACAACATATTAATCTGAAATCTTCCCTCGATTTACTTGTTAGGTGTCTTAGAACACACCTACCCTACTGAAGTCTGAGTACACGGAGATAAGAACAGTTTACTTATGCTACTGATGCTCTTACTTTGGTTCAGGTCTCAGCCGGGGTGCAGTGAAGCAGTTCTTCATGCAAAGAACCTACAATGAGTGTCCCCGTCACCTCCATCAAGAGACCAACCATAGCAACCGCCAAAAAATCTCCCATCCTTAAGAAAACACAACAATAAAATCCGGCCAAGGGGAAAGTAAGGGTGATGCAATAACGTCTAAAAGCAACCGAAATGCCTTCACATTACCAGCTGTGACTCCACATTTGAGCCTACTAGAAGTGGAGCATAAATATGCGGACTTGCAACGTAAGGAGGGGAATAATATTGAAAACCAGTGAAAGAACTACCATCAGCTGTTCGGTGCGCGTAACGATACCGGATCTCTGTCGGCAGGATGGGGAATGACGTAAGCACCATCGACAATCCCGTCTATTGTTACAGTCGCACGCACGTCTTGCACTTACCGCGAGATCTGACAAGATGGATCACCTTTCGTCGCCAGAACACAGAACAAAAAAACATACTATAGAGACAGACTGAGGTCGTCCAGGTCATGCACCTTGTAGTCTTGCAGGCGGATGCTAATGTTTCGAAGGAACATGCTGCGTCCATCTTCAGGGTCCAAGTATGCTTCCTAACAGTAAAGTCAGGTCAAATAAATTGCTGCTGGCCTTCGCCAGCAGCCAATCTTGGTTACGGGTCCCGTCGGTTCTTTACATGACTCTTACGTGTTTTGACACTGGGCCTCCTATTCGACGAGAGGAGCGGTCACTGACCCTGCAACAGCAGAAACCATGGTAGCTCGTGTGGAGGCGGGTCCGAATACCTCCACCGTAGCCCTACGAGTTGTAGGAGGTGACGAAAAGGGAACCCAGTGCCTGGGGGTATAACTAGGCCACTCTGTTCCTGAAGGATATAAACACGGCTACCTGGTCCTCCAGGTTGGGGGAGCCTCGAATCTGAGACACTAGAATTTGGCCATGAGTCCGGTGGGACTCGGACCCGAGAATGACGGCGCTGGCGAGGGCCAGCAGCAATTGTAAACGAGACCCATCCTCTCTTCAGAGAGGATGTTACGTAAGGACTATGAGCGCAAGGGTTCAGTTGAAAAAATCTTGGTCGTGAGTCTCAAGGGGCTTGACGCCAAGACGAACGGATTGGCGGTAAACCGCCAGTTGTAACTCTCTCAGAAACCATGGTGATCATTATTAACGGTAGCAACCACATCAACCAACACTAACCATAGTATTTTTTTTATTGCTAGTGGGACCACTTCTGGCCTATTGTACCAGTCCCAGATGATAGGTGAGGGTGATTGTGGAGCAATTGGTGGAATGAAGACTGGCTGGGGAAACCGAAGTACTCGGAGAAAATCTGACCCAGTGCCACTTTGTCCACCACAAATCCCACTTGACCAGACCCCGGGATCGAACCCGAGCCGCCGCGATGGGAAGCCAGCGACTAACCGCTTGAGATATGGCGCGGCCTTTTAACCATAGTAACCAAAGTAACGAATTTTCGAGCTTCACAAAATGTGCGAGCATGCAACATGGCCCATCTGCCTTTAACTAATTAAGCAATATACCATGACGGGGTATGGTTGGGGGTGGATGTATCGATACATATTCTCTTGACCTATACACTAGTTGGAGATCAGTGGTCAGCTTCACTCACCGGCCGCTTTACCCCAGGGAAAGAGCCCCCAGTACCCATTGGATAGGAGGTTGGGTGGGCCCCACAGCTAGTCTGGATGACATGGAGAAGATAAAATTCTCCACCCTACTGGGACTCGAACTCCGACCCCTCGGTCGTCCAGCCTGTAGTCAATCGCTATACCGGCTCCCTACCACAACGCGAATTTCTGTCGCGTCGTGTCATTAATAACGCAATTCCATGGTATATCGGTCGGTGGAAATTAGATTGTACCTGACTTTCTGAACTAGAGCATATTTACTCGCGTGACTTCCCTGCCTGAGGCCATGTCGGAATAGATCCATTCCGGGCTACAAGCACAAAACAATTCCGAACGGTTGCCCTAAATTGTAAACTGGTGTCTGCGTGTCTGGCCAGGGCAGAGGAGTCTACAGTAGCTTTCAATCTAATCAAACCTCACATTAACGTAGGCTGTAATACTGTCCACACGGTAGAAATAAAGAACTATAATTTCATATTTTCAACATGAAAAGGAAAAACTAAATGCGGTTAGGGCTCTCTCTGGGGAACTTCCACCAGACATGTGCAGCTACTGTGAAACAGCATGACAGAACCGAGAAGGCTGATCTTGAGGTAACGCTCTAAATTTGTATTCGGCAGATGGTAGATTCGAATCCCGGCCCTGTACCCAGCTATCCTGAGGATTTTCGTGGTTTTTTCAGTCTCTTCAGGCCAATGCCGGAATTGTACAGCAATTCGCCCACGATCGCTTTCTTCCAGATCATTCCAAATTCATATATGAGCCTATCATCCGACGCTATATAATCTTGATACTTACAGCGTTCTTGAATAACAACCATAAGAAAGTACTTTTGGTAATAAAGAAACAAAACGGCGATGACAGAAACCAAAATACGTTCCTCCTCCATGAATAAAGAGTTACAAGAAAAGTATTCGTATTTAATTGGTAAGAAAAAGTTCAATATACTCGTACAATAATGTTTACAGAAGCATGCATAAAGCAAATAAAGTTATCCCTGTAAGAGGCTGTGGAGGCCCATAGGGCTGAGACGTCGAGGTTCCCACATTTTCTAGACAATCGGCTCACAGATGGCGGTGAGGTTGTCAGCCTTAAGCGCCGGCCGTCCTTTACCGCCCAGGAAGATTCCTGGTACTCATTTCTGTTAGAGGCTGAGTCAATCCCAAGGCTATATAGTTCGGCTGGAAGGATTAGGTAAATAGAAAAAAAAAACACGTCATCCGGACTCAAACCCGCGACCTTCCGGCTTGTAGCATACTGCTTCAACCAACAACGCTATCGCGTACCCCCATACAAACATGCATAAGGCAGTAAATTATTTCGGAAAACGAGCGACATATTTTTAAATCATGGAGCTCATAAATGTAACTTGTGCCTGTCCTTAATTAAACACAATGCCATGAAGACAGATGTCTGAATGGATGTACAGGTTCACGTAATCTTAGCCTTGGTAGTAGATTGTGAGTTGTCAGCTTCAAACTCCGGCCTCATTTCCCCCTGAGAAATAAATCCCAGTACGCATTGACTAGGAAGGTGGGGGCGGGCAGAGTAGGTCTAGACACCGTGGATATGGGGAGGAATCCCTTATCACTGCCACGAATATAACTATGATTCTTCGGTCATCAAGCTCGTAACCGTTTGAAAAAAAATGATTACGACTAATGATCTCTGGAGTGAATTATTAATCAGTATTGGTCTCCATCGAAGATCACAGTGGCCGCGAAGTCTAAGGCATGAACCGTCTTCGCCAGCTCGAAAACTGGGGTCGTGGGTTCGAATCCCACTCAAAGCATGGATGTCTGTGTCTGCGCTTATTCTGTCTTTGTGTAGGTAGCGGCCTTGCGACGGGCTGATCCCCCGTCTAAGGAGTCCTACCGACTGTCCTGAAAAAGCGGTCAAGGTTCACAAGGGCTGTAAAGCTCCAACACAGTTTGAACGGCTCTGCCATGCAAAGCAACGTCACCATCTTGACATTAGGCAATCAGAGTGGATGAATGAAGTATTTTTCAGTACGACATGCAAGAATAAGACGACAGGGCAGCTGATGTATGAATTGAAATGGGGAGCAAAGAGGGTTCAGAAGAATGACAGTTATTGAATAAAGGAAATCTAGTTGGGGATCTGAGCGCGCGCTCATATTTTTTTTAAGACCGCTTCTTTCTTCTCCCTCTCTCTTTATAAACTTCCTCCTCTTTCTTATGTGGAACAGTCTTCATGCTTTTCCATGGGAGCTTCGTAGTAAACGCAGCGTAAATCGAGGAGGATAGCGCGGAGTGGACAGTAACCATTCAGAACAGAAAAACCCCTCTTTTCTAACAAGAAGTTCTGGGAAGAACTAATAGATTGAAGAAAGCAGTCTTCTGGGATTTGGCACCGTGTATATGTGGTGTTAACCGACGTTTCGGAGGAACGTATCGCCTCCATCTTCAGGGTAGAAGAAAAAATATAAGAAATCTGCAAAAGTTAATAGGGTGGGATTCACAGACACACAGACAGCCAGACTCTTTAGAGTAAAATATATATCTATAATTTAAAGGACGTATATAAGGAAATGGCACACGGTAGCATAGTTGCTTGAGGGACTATGCTACAAGCCGGAAGGTCGCGGGTTCGATTCCCGATGAGGTTATTGGATTTTTCAATTGACCTAAACCTTCTAGCCGCATTATGGCCCTGGGGTCGACTCGGCCTCTAACAGAAATGAGTACCAGAAATCTTCCTGGGAGTAAAGGGCGGCCGGTGCGTGACAACATCACGGCCATCTGTGAGCCGATTGTCTAGAAAATGTGGCAGCCTCGACGTCTCACAACCATATAGGCTTCCACGGCCTGTTACATGGATAGCTTTATATAGGGAAGCCGATTATTTCCTATTTTATTAAATATGAACAAAAAGAAAATAAAAGAATGACCCACACATCAAATGCGAGCAAGAAGGAATTTAAGATGATTAACACATAATTTATAATTTTACTTAATTAGATAGTGGGAAAATACAATATGATATGAAGCCTTTTTGTTAATCAAATGTAAATTAACAGCTCTCCTTATAGAAGAAGAATGTGCCAACGCACTAAATTTTTCCACATAATAAACGAATAGAACTAGTAGATGAAATTTTGAATAGGAGGTATGGTGGACCCTAGAACAGGGCAAAAATCGAATCCCGGTGGTTCATATCCCAGACATAGTACTTAGTGAGGTAGCTGATATTTCTGCGGCTGCTTTATGAGCACATGCACTACATTCATAATGTCGCTTTACATCTAGACATTACAATGCACTCCTGGCTGCGCCCTACATGAAGATGTAGGGCTGTGTGGGCCCGGAGTTGTTAGTAACACCTGCCGCAGTGCGTATGCATGGCCGATCTAGATACCTGACTCAAGATAAACGCAAAGAATATATTATAATCAATGAGGTGCCGCTCCATCTTTGCAGGTCAGAGAAAAGTAAAGCTCTGTATCAGACTGTACGAGACAACAGGAACCTATGAACAGCTTTGCAGTCTCTATACCTACAGTTGTAATGTATTCCTGTACAGTCACGAAACAATCTGTGAGATAGATTCTGAAGGGTTCTGACGATGGTGTATAACACATAGAACTGCTGGGTTTTTGGACTTTTTCCATCGTCCGGTATTCTAGAAACTAGAAAATATGACGTTTCGGAAAAGACTGTGATGAGGTTAGATCTTTCTAAGGGACCCAACTGAGTAGGCGTCTTCCCCCCCCCCTTCACATGAGGACGGAAACAGATCCAGTTTCTGAAACGTCGTGTTTTCTACTTCCTAGAATACCGGACGATGAAAGAAGTAAAAAAACCCAGTAATTCTGAATTTGTGAAATGTTTGGCAAGGCTGCAGCTAAAGTTTCCTAAAGCACTTATATTAAAGTGTTACTGACTTGCCGGGTTCTCAAAACTGCGCGTGGATAATGTACTTTATACAGTTCTCGATAACTTAGCAACCCTTCTTAGACCCACAGTTTGTTAAATAATGCCCTATACCAGTGTTCCGCAACCGGTGTGCCGTCACAAGGTGAAAGGTGTGACGCGAACTTTTACCTATTGTAAGAAATTAATTGTCGAATTTTATTCGTTTTATTTTATCCCAGTTACCGTGTTTCATATGCTTGTATTTTATTCTCAGCCACTGCACTGATTAAATAAGGTGATGCTTGTTTATTCTTTATTACATGCTGTGATTTTTTATGTACAGTAATGTTGTATTCTAAGAAATTAAACGAAAATTATTTACTCACAGTTGTTGTTATATCATAGTTTTCATTATTGATTTATTTTTATTTTTCTCGCATCTACGCAGCTTCTTTGATATGCTTGCCGCATGTTCTGTGTACGTGTTTATCCCACAACTGCAGGGATTAGCTTGGGGTTTCCTGTCTTTTATAACGCTGTTTCAGTATTTGCCCCTGCTTGCTAGAAGTTAGAGCTTCTTCAACTTCATGACTTTCTTCCTGTAACGATGCACCCACCGATTGTTGGACTTCATTTAAAATTATAAATATTTCAAAAATAAGTCGGTATAGTGTCACTTCTTCCGTCTGAAGGGTTGAGATCCCGCGTTTTACAACTGTTTCAGTTCTATCACAGCTGTGCTCTGAAGTATTTCGCAAATTCTGGTTGCTAGTTAGAGAATTACAGATGGATCGTTTGAGATGTCCCCGACGTTATGGCCACTTGCTGACGGCAATAAAGTGGTGATGGACACAATTAAAGAACATTTAGAAATGCTGCAGCAGAAATTCAATAAGTATTTTGGAGAGAGTGTACAAGATTTCGACTGGGTTCGTGATCCATTTGTTGTGAATTCAGAACATCTTCCGATTAATATACAAGAGGAACTCGCAGATTTAAAAGCAGACAGAACATTGAAACTAAAACTTCTCGAAGTGCCTTTGGATACGTTTTGGTTGGCAATAAGGAGTGAATACCCGGCTATCTCCGAGATGGCAGTTAATGTGTTATTGCCATTTTCGACTACATATTTGTGTGAACTGGGCTTCTCGACGTTAACTGAAGTTAAGACATCAAAGAGGGAGCGGCTCAAATCCATCGATGAAGAAATGAGACTTGCGTTGTCAACGATTCCACCACGGATCAGTCGCCTGTGTGCAGCTACGCAGGCGCAAGTATCACATTGAAGGTATGAGTATAACTACTGTATTTACTTTAATAGTAATAGCAGTGTATTTTCTACACTCTACAGTGAATTGAAGTTCATTAATTGTTAATAAACGCACGAGCCGATTTCTGTTTAATGATAATAAAATAACAATATAATAATATTATAGTAATAAGTTGATCACGTTACGTATTTATATTAATTGTCTGATATCATGCGATTTTGAGGGGAATAACATTTTGGTGTGCCATGTTGAGTCATGGATACTTCATGGTGTGTCGCGAGTAGAAAAATGTTGCGGAACACTGGCGTATATGATATATACGATATGGGTTACAACGCGAACTGGGCCTTACAAATATGGAAGTTACATATTCCCGTAAGCAAATACGTACTGCTACACCATGATACGCATTGATATGTCATTAATGAACATACCAAATGCCGTTCCAAGCGGGTTAAGAGTTGGTTATGTGAAAAAGAAAGATACAATCACACACCTGATAAAAAAGAACAAATAACCTCCCTGCTAGATACCACTTTAGTTCTAGTCCGTACTAAACCTGTAAGTGTGGAGAGAGATAACAATAAGTTCTGTGAAGAACTAATCAGAGTTACTTTACGATTGGCGGTTCACAGCCAATCAGTTCGTCTTAGCGCCAAGCCCCTTGAGACCCACGACCAGCATTTTTTTTTCAACTGAACACTCGCGGTTGTAGTCCTTACATAACATCCTCCCTAACGAGTGGATGGGTCTGCGTTTTACAATTCCTGCTGGCTCTCGCCAGCGGAGTCATTCTCGGGTCCGAGCCTCGCGGGACTCATGACCACATTTTACTGTCTCAAATTTGCGACTCCCACCAACCTGTAGGGCCAGGTCCCCGTATTTATATCCCCCAGGAACAGGGTGACCCAGTTATACGTCCAGGCACTGGGTTCCGTTTTCGTCACCTCCTACGACTGGCAGCGCAACTACTTTTCTTTAGCTATACACTATTTGATACGACGCGGACCGCATAGAGAACACCGCGTCCAACAGTTCTATTGTGTGTGTATCCGTTGTCGCGGTTAAGTATCTGGAACATGTCTGAACGGTGCGACAACTTCCGAAGTAATCTCAGCAGATTTGGATCGTGACGGTCCAGATCTGTCGGGAGACTCTGAATATGGCTGCCTAACGCCCGCCGATCCCTGTAATGGTTTTTGTGGGAAGTAGCATACACACTCACAAACTATGTCCACATTTCAACACGTGGAGCGTAAATTGGTGCACGTGAGAGTAATGTCTAGCCCTGTTAATATTTACGGGCCCAGCATCCATAAAGTTTCTTTAGTTTTAAAGTATCATTTCATTTTCTTGCGTTATACTCCATCTCTCCATGCGCCGGGGTAGCACAGTAGGTATAGCGACTGGCTACGGGCTGGACTACACAAAGGTCGGAGTTCGAGAATTTCTCTTCTCCACGTCGTCCAGACCGGCTCTGGGGCCCGCCCAACCTCCTTTCCAATGGGTACAGGGGGCTTTTTCCCCGGGGCAAATCGGCAGGGGCGTGAAGCTGACAAGTCACCTCCAACTAGTGCCGAGGTACGTAATCCTCCGTCCAAGGAGTCCTACAGACTGTGTACAGATTAAGAACATTAAAAAAAAGTGGTCAAGGCCCAACAAAAGGCTGTAGAGAATAGAGTATCAAAGCTAATGTGGAAATGGGGGGTTGAAGCCATCAACATCGAACCAGAGCGCTCTATTTTAAGGAAGCTATTTGCATTGCTTTAAGGCGATTTAACTGTCGTTCCCAATAATAAATATTCTAAAGAACTCCAAAACCTGAATCATAACAATTTCCTTTGTATCATGTATCGGTAATTCCACGGGGTCTTTTACTGATTTGCGCAGCTACTTCCCTCCCTGGTCGAAGACCACTCCATTTATACCCCAAGCCGAGAAACAAGTCATGGATCCAGCCAGGAAGGACAACGAACAAGAAATTCACGAGATTATATTCTTATCAGCAGCAATGCAAGCTAGCAGCTGTTGACAAGTCTTTCTGGCAGCAAATGTACTGAATACAATCGAAGTAAGGAGGTGAGGGCGGCCGAGGTAAAAGACGGTATAGAGAATGACGCGTAAGATCACCACCTGGCATCCTCACAAGACCGAACAGGCGACACCCCTATCCAAGACATCCCGTCCCCCTTCTACCTAACGGATGTGTAAGAAAGCGGGAGGAAACAAACTACGCAGTATTCCAAGCTGATTGCCGGCAGGGAGAGAAAACGCTGCATGAAATCGTCTGTTGAGAACATTATCATTCCTGTTTCCACTGGCGGAACGGATGATATTCCTGTAACGATGTTCTAGAACATACAGTGGCAAAATATGGACTTCAGGAACATCTTTTCAAGGAAACCTCAAGACCTGTCAAAATCTATTCAGCTGTTTTCTGCGAATTATGATGTCATTAAACATGGGAATCAACGTCGGGATGGGATACTTGGGAATTATTTGATGCAACTGACGTTTTTAAACTATAACTGCGACTTAAAACCCGCTGGCTTCCAACTTCACTAGCTCTCTACTCTTAATTCAACTTATGCCAGACCAGTATACATTGTCTGCTAAAACTCTGTAAAATACAGGATACGTACAAGTATTGCATGGTTAAGCCACAGACATGCTACACTAATACAAGATTCTATACAAGTATGCCTCAGTGATGCAGTGTTCAAGTAATTTCCACCATACACTGCATAATATGATTTAAACCCAGTATATGTGAACACAATCCGTAAATATAACCTGAACTTTTCACTTAGCCTAAGGAAAATTGTGCAGGTAAAGGTCATTTCATCATTTCTTGCAATGAGTATACAATGACTTATATCTGTTTTCCTAAAAAAAAATGGCCACTGAATAAGTTGCTATCCTGCATCCGGTGCAAAGCTGTACAAAGATGTTACTGATAGCCAGAAGTAGACAGACCAAATTTATACTTCATTTTCACTTACCAAACTACACCTTTACTGCAACAAATAACTTACAATTGCGAGTTAAGTCACTTCACATATAAAGTAATGGAAATTTAATTTCTGATTTATAAATATTTCACCTTACAAAACGTTTTCATGGAATAAATTACCATTGTGAATCAATGGATACTTGTACACTATCTACAACATTAACATGGCTGAAAACAAATCTGTGGGATGCAAGTACAAATTCTTACTCTAAAACATTCAAATGCTAATTTGTGAAAACACATTTATGTTCACTGTGATAGACTGCAAGTCATTTAAGAAGTACAGATGAGAGTTTATTGATCATTATACTTTCTGGTAATGAATCTATCTCTGAAGTAAATAATTCCCAAGCAGCATATTAAAATTTCTGATTATTTTGCTTGAAAACAAAATTTCATATTAAACAAAAAGATAAACAAATGAATTCTCTTAAACTGAATAGTTTATGACATAATACAGCCTTCACTGCATACCTAAATATTATTAGAACCCTCATTCTAATAATTAAACAACAATGTTCGTACTATGTTTAGCCTATTGGATAAATGACATGACCCTTATGGGCTCCCATGTTAATTATCCTGGTTTCAGTTAATAACATCCATTTATATATATTTATATATGTTTCCTGGTCTTCACGGTGGTGTTATGATTATTAGTCTTCTGGATTATGATACCATGTAGTATTGTAGATGGGCACTAATGCTTCAGAGAAACCAGCTGCCTCCATTTTCAGAGTCAAAGGAAATGCTGTGATAGATTATATGTGCAGGTTGCAAGAAACTTGAACAGTCAGACTCATGGTAGGGGGGGGAGAAGATGGAGGCCAGAGGGCTCCTATTATGAGCCTGAAGATGGGGCAGCACCTTCCTTCAAAGTGTTGGTACCCATGTACAATACAACTCAGTGTCCCAACCCAGAAGACCATGGCCAAACTTCTAATTTTCTAAGCAATTTTGGTAGTCATTTTCATACACCTATGTCACTATATACTTACAAATGTAAGACTTTCATAGAAGAACAGTGCATCACTGACTGTTCAAA
The DNA here is from genome assembly GCF_002891405.2 of Cryptotermes secundus. Lineage (NCBI taxonomy): Eukaryota > Metazoa > Arthropoda > Insecta > Blattodea > Kalotermitidae > Cryptotermes > Cryptotermes secundus. The sequence goes on along the minus strand of NW_019731262.1, from coordinate 3,404,432 downwards.
CAGAGTTTTGTTTATCTTAAATTCTTACCTAGAACAGCTGGCTTCCTCTTCAAGCATGAACACTATCTTCTTTCACTGGAGTTACAGTCAATTCCGTTGTAATCGATGTAGCATAACACAAAAAAAATCCTTGAAGACTGTAATCTTGATATACTTATATTCACGGAAGTTTCGAAATACTTTAGAATGTTCACAATGAAAAATGTGACACATGTCATTATAAAATGATGAGATTTTTAAGTGCTGGATTAAATCGATGAGAAAATCAGGTAATAAACCAGAGAACAAGCAGAAACTCTTCTGAGATACGAAAACTAAAAACAGCGCCATTTACAAAGTACTTTTAACTTATTAATGCTTTAATCAATGTAAATATAATTTATCAACTTCGTCTGCAATTTATTCACCTACGCAAGGTTTGTAAAGTCTTAAACTGACTGCTTAAAACACACAACATATATTTTTTTATAAGTTAAAGGGATCCATTAAACCACAGAAGTCATTTAATATTTTGGAATCCAACTGTTCTAAAGACCAAAGAGAAACAAAGAACATAGAACACACATACTAAAACAAATACTTTGCAAAACAGTTAAATAGCTACACATGCAAGGTCGTAACAAGACTGACATCTTTAAGAGCATATTTGAGTAGCCAGTTATATAAAAGATTAAATGTTGATTTGACTGGTTTTAAATTTTAAATGATTAGTAAAATTCTTAAGTAAAAAGGCTCTTGTATTCTTTCACTTAAATTAGTGCAAAAAGATTAAATCATAAAAACAGGGGCAGATGTCTTTCCTACTTCTATTGATAAAGTGACAAGGAAATTTTAAAGTATAACTAGAGTACTTATAAATTCAGTGATTCAACCACTGTATATATGTCCAGTCACATCTGTCCAATACAAGACAACCGTTTCTACATTTTTAGTTGTAAAGACAACTCTTAAAAATTCTGCACCTCAAATACCAAAGACTTCTGATAGATTAATAATTAGTCTTCAGATAGAAGGAAAAGAAATTAATCGCAAAATTCAGAGAGTGGAGATAAACTAACTAACTACATGCTGTAAGACATTCAGGCTAACAAATGTATTTGTTACTGGGTTCAGCCATGAACGATTTCATGCTTGGTTCTATTTATCTCAAGTTGTTACATCATATAACAGCTATTAATACATTTATTAATTTAAATAACTTTTCTAATAAACAAATTTATTGAAGGTTGAATTATAAATGGATGTTTAAAACGAAAGTTACGTGATGCACTGATTGTAATAGTGAATGTTTAAATTACCAACTAAGATGGCTCTTAATTTTTGTGTGAAGCCAGCATCGGTACTTTTGATGTGAAAAGTAATATGATTCAACATTTTTGTGATTAAATTTGCCATGGGAATATTACCTTTAGACACTGTCCATTGTCTCTATTAAAAATATATGAATAATGTTATAAGCTGGATCTGTTTTCGTCTTCAGGGAACAGAAAAGAATACCTGTCTGATTTGTTTTTGCTATGAGTACTTTTAAACTTCCTCCAGTATCAGACCTGTACACCACATGGAATATCAGAGTCTTGAACAGTACAAACATCTGGAACGTTACACCTTGAAGTGTAGAAGTTCACTCATGTTTCAGAGGCAATGTACATCCTCCATCTTCAGTGTTGAAGAGTAGCAAAACCTAAAGTCAGCAATTGAAATAAGATAACAAATGGTTGCTCGTAATATCTTAATGTGTTCAGTGATTGACATGGTCATATGTAAGGCTGCTGATTTACTGTTAATACTCTTAAAATTCTCTTGATAAACTCATAAGGTTAACTTGCATTTTGATTTATGTATTATATATAATTTGATTATTTATCTGGTTTTGATAGTGTGTGTTATATTTTAATTCTAGGTTAACCATGTCAAGAGTGACTATTACTGTTGACAAATTCTAATCCGATAGGCATTCAAGCAAAAGGATTTCAATAATGATGTATTTAATGATGTGACTTGTTCAAGTGTTACTGTTGTAGCAATTATGAATGCCAAATAAAAATTAATGAATGAATTAAATTTAACATATTTAACCTTCTGCTATTTCCTTCTGATGCTTTCATGCCAGAGATTACTTTACATAGCTCTGGCACTTAGTGATGTGACTTGCCTTTCCCACTAAGTCCCATAGGGTAGGTACCTTGACTTTTCCTGAAGACAGACATTAAGCTAGCCTCTGAAACTTCATACATCTTCTGAACCAAGCAATATACTCTTATTGTGTCAAATTAAAACACTCCCATAAAAACATTATCAGTATTCAGAAGTGGTGTGAAAATTTAATACATGCTAATAATATCTGCAAAAACTGTAAGCATGTAGAGATAACAATAAATTATATACATGTCAGGGCTGATGCTGAGCCTAGTTACGACCACCACAAACCATGGAAGAGATTTAAAAATGAAATTCTTTCATCTTACTGTTGCTGGGGTGGTGAAATTTCCATTGTTGAGTCAGGATCTTCTGTGACTGATGGAAATTGATGATCTAAAAAAACAGTAATAAGAATATAACAGTAAGAATTCATATTAATCTGTGTAATTACATATCAGTCAAATGTCCATTAAATAAGCGTGAAATTAATTCCAAAGTAAAAAACCTACTTTATAGGGCTGATTCCTTCTTCAGGAGCTAAGAACTTTCCCACCATTTATGCAACCTTAACACTCATTTCCCTATGAAATAGGGAGTATGACAACTAAAAAATTTGCTTCAGTTGTATAATTTGGCCAACATAATTACATCCCCAACCAGGGTCACAAAGAATTCCTTAACACAGATAGATGTTATAGTAACAAACAAGCAAGTTTTGGAATGCACATCATCAGTATTGGACTTGGGTTATTCGGACCACTTGGCACAAACACTAAAGATTAATGTAAATAGATGAGAGAGGGGTCCTAAAATAAGCAGAAAAAGACAGTTTACTAAAGAGGGTATCCAGGAGTTTAATTATTTATTGCAGAAGGAGTTATGGCAGGAGAGTTTTTCAATCTCAGATGCAAGTGCTAGTCTTATGATTTTATGGACATTATACTTTATTATTATAATATAGCATTTCCATAAAAGACTGTTTATATGAAAATGACAAGGAAAACCAATGGATTACCCAAGGCATAAAAATTCTGGTAAAAGGATGAGACTGTTAAATGGTTTTAAAAAACAGCATAATCTGTCAAGGGACATGCTGGAATATATCACCAGATATAAAAAAAATTATAAGATTGTTATAAAAGAAGCAAACAAAATAGCAAATGATAAGTATGTTACAAGGTATCAAAATAAAATGAAAGCTATGTGGCATTTAATAAAAAATGAAGTTGGTAAGTCATGTAAAGGTGATAAGAAAATCCAACTGTTTAGCAGTTCAAAAATAATATCAGATCCGCAAAGTGTGGCAGATATGTTAAATAATTTCTTTGTTGAAATAGTTGATGACCTTTTAAGTCAAAACAACAAAAATAACAAAAACACACAGTGGCAGAAACAAAGACTAAAATGCTGCCCTAATACCATATTTTTCCATCCAGTCGCTGGACATGAAATAGTGTGTTAACAAATAGTCTAGAAGGTAAATTATCTGCAGGATATGACGAGATACCAGAATATCTTGTTAAAAATGTATAAATTATGTAAAAAGACCACTGCCTCATATTTTCAATGTCTCATTGAGCTCAGCCATCTTCCCAGAAAGATTAAAATTAGCTAAAGTGATACCTCTGCATAAAAAAGGGGAATATCATGATATTAAAAACTATAGACCGATATCCATTTTATCGGTCTTTTCCAAAATATTAGAAAAATTAATGTATAATAAGCTAATGCCTTTTTTCATTCAAAATCATATATTAACAGAGGCCCAAAATGGCTTCAGAAAGAATAAATCAACTGACACAGCAAGTCAGTCTTTTATTGAAAGTATACAGGAGGCCTCAGATAACGGCCGATATGCCATAGGATTATTTTTTGATTTATCAAAGGCATATGATGTAATAGACCATGATATACTTTTAGAGAAACTAGACTCATATGGCATAAGAGGGGTGCCAAACATGTGGTTCAGGTCTTACCTGTCAAACAGACTCCAATATGTAGAAATAAAAGACAGTGACGGCAGTGTCAAAACCAGTTATAATTCACCATGTAGGAAAGTAAAGTATGGTATACCACAGGGTTCAGTGTTGGGGCCACTTTTATTTTTGCTATACATTAATAATCTTACAGAAAATGTTCAAGGAGCAAAGCTGGTTTTATATGCAGACGATACCAATTTGTTAATTACTGGAAAAGATGAACTTGACCTTCAATATAAAATAATGAACGTTATGAAAGAATTAGAAAAATGTTTTCAAAAAAATAACCTTATAATAAATACTAAAAAGACATCTGCCATGTCATTTCATTCAAAACAGTGAAGAGATCCGTTAAGACCACAACTAGTTTTTTAATAATACAGAAATAGTATATCAGTCAGAACTGAGATTTCTTGGAATTCACATGACAGAAACCTTAAAATGGTGTGCTCATGCGCAATTTCCAAAAGCAAAGCTNCTATGCAAAGTAATTTATATGGTGAAAATATTAAAAGAAATAATGAGTTCATATATGATAAAAATGATTTATTTTTCGAATTTTGAGTCATGTATGAGAAATAGTATCTTATTGTGGGGTGGGGATAGGGAAAGCAAAAGCATTTTTAAATTGCAAAAGCGGGTTCTTCAAGTGAATAGTGGTACTAGTAGTCGCACGTCATGTAGACAAATTTTTAAAGATTAAAATGTTTTAACATTGCCTTCTCTGTATATATTGGAGGTGACATGCTTTATCACAAAATACAAGGCTTCTATGGCAATAAATTCGGACATTCATAATTATAACATATGGAAAAAAATAAATAAATTTTCATGTACAGCACTGTCTACTCCCCCAATCAGATTTCCGGGGGGGGGGAGGGTATCTAGAGGAAATGTCATGCAGGCGTTACAACAGTTCGAAGATCAGAAGGAACATCATGGCTACAAGATTGGAACATGGAATGTAAGGACCTTGAATCAAGCAGGCAAATTGGAGAATTTGAAAATGGAAATGCAGAAGAATGAGGTGTCTGTTCTAGGTGTCAGCGAAGTGCGGTGGAAAGGACAAGGTGAAATAAGAAGTGGTGATTACACAGTGTATTATTCCGGAGGTGAACGGGCTGAAAGAGGTGTGGCAATAGTGGTGCATAAAAGTGTAGTGAGGAGTGTTGTTAAGATTGTTTGTAATGACAGAATTATTGCTCTGAAGTTAAAGGCGGAACTGGTAGATATACTGATTATACAAGTGTACATGCCAACATCAGGGTATGAAGATGATGAAGTGGAAAAAGTGTATGACACAATTGAAGAAATTCTTCAGGAAGATGGAAGAGGTGACACAAACAGAATCATATTGGGAGACTGGAATAGCATTGTTGGAGATGAACCATATCAGAATATTGTTGGATCACATGGACTAGGAAGACGGAATCACAGAGGTCAAATGCTTATTGACTTTTGTGAACGAAATGGACTGATTGTCACCAACACTTGGTTCAAGAAGCCAAAGAGAAGAATTTACACATGGAAGGCACCTGGGGATTGGAAGAGGCATCAGCTGGACTACATCCTTGTGAAACATCGATTCAGAAACAGTGTGAAGGATGTGAAGACGCTTCCTGGGGCAGACATTGACTCTGACCACAACTTGCTGGTTGCCAAGTTCCGAACCAGGTTGAAGAAAATTATAGGATTTCGAAAGCGCAGACCCAGATGGGATTTGGAGAAGTTATATGCTCAAAGACAAAGCGTGCAAGAGACCCTAGAAGAGAAACTTGGTGCAATTGAAGGCGAAAGTGGAAATGCTGAAGCGCTGTGGAACGATATAAAAGAATGCATGTTAGATACTATCAGTGATTTGGTAGGTAAAGTTGAGAAGATAGCAAGAAAACCATGGGTTACACAGGAGATGATGAGTAAAATGGAGGAGCGAAGGAAATGGAAGAATGTCAACAATGAAGAAGGCAGGAGGAAATACAGGAGACTGAGGAATGAATTGAAAAGAGCCACGGACAGGGCCAAAAAGGAATATCTTGAGAAGATATGTAATGAGATTATGGAATTTCAAAGAACAGGCCGTTATGATTTGATGTACATGAAGACAAAAGAACTAGGATGGAAAGAGAATCATGGGATTCAAAATGTTGGCATCGAAGACTCCCAGGGGAATAGAATAGTAGATCAGAGGCAAGTGCTGAAAATTTGGGAAAATTATATTTCAGAACTATATGATCGACCTAATCGGCCAGAAACCTTAGAAGTTGAACCGGAAGAAGAAGTAGATACAGACGAGAAAGGACCATATATTTTACAAAGTGAGGTGGAAAAAGCTATCAAGGAAATGAGGAAGGGAAAGGCTACAGGAGATGATGATGTACCTGGAGATGTGCTCAAGTTACTGGGAGAAGGTGGTTTGAAAACACTGACAAAACTAATGAACACCATATATGAAAGTGGAGAGTGGCCCAAGGACTTTACAGAAGTTACAATGATTGCCTTAAAGAAAAAGACAAAAGCTACAAAATGCAGCGACCATCGCACAATAAGTCTTATTGCACATACAGCAAAGATAATAGCAAAGATACTTAAAAGAAGAATTGAAAGGAAAATAGAGGATGTACTTGGAGAAGATCAGTTTGGATTTAGAAGAGGAAAAGGAACCAGGGATGCAATTGGGATGATGAGAATTATAGCGGAACGAACTTTGGAGATAGATGAAGAACTGTGTGTTTGCTTCATAGACTGGCAGAAGGCATTTGACCGGGTAAACTGGACCAAATTAATGCAGATCCTGAAAGAAACAGGTATCGATTGGCATGAAAGAAGATTGATTAGCAAATTGTACATGGATCAGAAAGTTAGAGTACGACTGGACAGGGGGGAGACAGGAAGTGTGCAGATTGGAAGAGGAGTTCGACAAGGATGCTGTTTATCACCAATTCTGTTCAACTTGTACAGCGAATGCCTTACCAAGGAAGCTCTGGATGGGCTCGGTGACTTCAAAGTAGGAGGGCAAATTATTCAAACTGTGAAATATGCAGATGACCTTGTGTTAATGGCTAAGGAAGAAACTGTGCTACAGGGCATGATTGATAGACTAATTGAAATTGGAAGGTGCTATGGCATGGAAATGAATGTGGAGAAAACAAAAGTAATGAAAATTTCGAGACAACCAACCCCAGTCACAATAAAGATAGACCAAAAACAAGTGGAGAATGTGAAATGTTTTAAATATTTGGGTAGCTTGTTAACAGATGATGGAAGGTGTACTTGTGAAATTAAATCCAGGATTGCCATGGCAAAAGCTGCATTTAGCAAGAAGAAGAATCTTTTTACCAGCAAATTGGACTTAAATTTGAGGAAGAAACTAGTGAAATGCTACATTTGGAGCATAGCTCTGTATGGGGCTGAAACATGGACACTTAGGGCAGTAGATCAGAAACATCTGGAAAGTTTCGAAATGTGGTGTTGGAGAAGGATGGAGAAGATCAGTTGGACCGATTATGTGAGAAATGAAGAAGTGTTAATTAGAGTCAGTGAGCAGAGGAATATCCTACACGAAATAAGAAACTGGAAGGCTAATTGGATGGGTCATGTTTTACGCAGAAACTGCCTTCTAAAAGAAGTTATTGAAGGAAAGATAGAGGGGCGGATAGAAGTGACCAGAAGACGAGGAAGAAGACGTAAGAAGATGCTGGATGACCTTGGGGACAGAAGAGGATACTGTCATTTGAAGGAGAAAGCTCTAGATCGCATTAAGTGGAGGAATTGTTTTAGAAGAGACTGTGGACCTGTCGTTTGACAGATTACTGATGATGATGATGTACAGCATTGTAATACAGCTCTTTTTAAGAGGAGTGTAATAAATATGGGAATTAGTTTGTATAATAAGGTCCCCGATCAAATAAAACAAGGGGAAAATTTTAACTCATTAAAAAGGAATTAAAATCTTTTTTGCTGAAACATTCCTTTTACTGTATACTGTAAAGATATGCACGAGAATTAGATGTAAAACTGACAATTTCCTTATCCAAATGGTTTTAATACCTGTATGTATGGACTGTTGAATGATAATAAATGATAATATTCACTGAAGCCCGCCAAAAGATATTTGGGGTAAAAGTAAAAAAGTGAAGGTATTCCTGCAACAGGCCGTGGAGGCCCATAGGGTTGTGAGAGGTTGAGGTTCCCAAATTTTCTAGACAATCGGCTCATAGATGGCGGCTAGGTTGTCAGCCCTACGCGCCAGCCGCCCTTTACACCCAAGAATATTCCTGGTACTCATTTCTGTTTTAATTTAATAATTTTCCTGGGGAGTAAAGCGCAGCCGGCGCGTAGGGCTAACAATCTTACCGCCATCTATGAGCCGACTGTCTAGATAATGTGGGACCCTCAACGTTTCACAACCCTCACGGTCTGTTACAGGTATAGCTTTACTTTTTTTTTTTACTTTACTCATTTCTGTCACAGGCTGAGTCGACCCCAGGGCCATAGTGTTGCTAGAAGGATTAGGTCAATCGAAAAAATCCAATGACCCCATCGGGACTTGAACCCGCGACCCTCCGGCTTGTAGCATAGTGCCTCAACCAACTACGCTACCGCGTGCCACCAGATAATGAAATTGAAAGAAGTCAACTAACCAAAACCTTCCAAAATGACAATAGTATGCACAGTAGTGATTACGAAACCAATATTCAGGGGGAGATGGTGAAATTGCGTTCAACCTGATGTATTAAATATGTGCAGAGAATAAGCGCCAGATATCTGCAACTAACAAACAACTTAATATTACCTTAGGGAAACTAGACGCAACAGGCATAAATGAAACACATCACGGTAGTACTACTTCAAGGAAAAAAGTAACTTGAAATTTGCAAATAAATTCTTTGACGATTCATTGCACGAAGTGCAATTCGATGTACCGGTATAAAACAAGAGCAATTCGATGCATTTGCATATCTGCAGTATCACAAATTTAGAGAGAAAAAAAAACACACATAAATAAACGGTGTAGTAGGTTAAGAATGGCGGTAAACTCGAATAGTAATCGACTATCACTGGCAAATTCATGGCGGCAAAACTCGAATCGTAATAATGTATATTTAACTGAAACGTAAATGTTTAAAAAATTACAATGCTACAGTTGAAAAACAGAGAATATGCATAGCACAATTAAATACCTACGAGTGAAAATATAGAGGGAAAAAAGTGCCGAAACCCGGGATCGAACCAGGGACCTTTAGATCTTCAGTCTAACGCTCTCCCAACTGAGCTATTTCGGCCGACCCTTAAAATTTTCCCGATATACTCTATTTCAAGAACTCAGGACCTCAGGCCCATTACATCCCTCATTCTTCACTAACTTAATCGCTCATCTCACTGACATTGTGTGTTTATTAAATTTGGCCTCTTCACGCTCCAAATTTCTACATGTAATTTTGAATTCAAACACACACTGCCATCTATTAACGGAGTATTGGCATCATCAAAGAAAATAAAATGATGCTCCCACCTAGTGACAATGCCTTCAACTCTTGAGTGGTTCAGATGAATATAACCGAGAACTTGAGCCTGTAATTAAATACAACGAAATAAAATAATTACTGCCGCTGTATTAATTTCCTGGATATACCCATGATTAGATTAGTATTTTACATTAAAATTCCAAATTTCTTGTCACTTTCGTATTATATGAACTTGGCTATTATTCCAATATTCCTTCTCATGGAGTATTATCATGTGGAATGTGCAACTATGCCCCAGTCTTCAGGGTCAAAGAGTAAACCAAGCAAGAAAACGGTGCAAAGCAGGTGTCAAGCACAGCCTAAAAGTGAAGAATGTACATTCCTCTGAAATAGTGGTGAACTTCTACTGGACTACACAGCATTACGTACTAACAGACGGTACTGCCCAGTCAGCACTGTGAGAACCTCAATTCTCACATATCCTTACATTCATCATCTTAAGATGATCCCATAAACTTTTTGTCACAACCTTCTGCCTTCTGCAGACTTTGATGTACTTAAAATGTGGATAGGGCATGTAACTTTATATGAAAATTAGAGTTATCTTGGCAGCCCAGATGAACTTCTGTAATAATCCTTATTAATATACTCTCCCCTATTAATATGGAAAGAGAGATTTAAGTAGAGCCATATCAATGTAAGGTTTTTCCCAAATAACGTTTCAAGCATACTACTTCTTGTACTACACCCATTTCTGTGCCACGTTTTAAATTTCCTGCTTTGAAGAATACGGAAATGCCTGATGTATTTTTGAAAACAACTCAACAACGCAATAAACTGATGGTTCATAAGGTTTGGAAATGGGTGTATCAGTATGGCTCATTTCATTTTAGTGAAATATACGCTTAGGCAGGCATGAATTAAGGCAGAAAGAAGCCTTGTTTTGGTATCATCAAGAACAAGAGAATTCAGTTAGCTATGCTGCAAGAATATGAGGACCATTACTGATTTTTTTTATATAAAATGATAGTTGTCCTCATCTTCACAGGTGAATAGTTCAAAGCCTGTCTTCAAACACATCAATACACATGTATCTGTTAGGAGCACATTTAGAAAATCTGCTACATATTTACATTCACACTCATAAACAAAATGGAAACAAGAATGATATAAAAGAAAGTATTGGTGCCTTTATTTGGGATAGATGCAACTGGTGTGTTGAGAATCTAGTAATGTAAAAATGTTCATGTTGGTAATAGTGATCTATATTCATTTGTTTTTGTTTTGTATTATAATAAAAAGTTTCTTCTCATCCAATATGGCTGTTAAGTGATATGTAAGCACAACACAAAGAAAAACAACAGGTTATGGGCCCAGACTTGCTCAAAAACTAAAAAAGGAAAGAAAAAAGGAGAAGACAGAAGAAGAATAATGAAAAAAATGGCAACCACAGAGACAGAAGAGGTAACTCATCTGCGAAAACTGAAGGACGCGACTCATTTCCACTGTGGGATTTTGAAATCAAGATTCTGATGTGCGCAAAAGAACTGATAAACATTGTTGATGGCAGCGACCTGCTAAGTGACCAAGGAAGAGACGAAGAAAATATAAGAAAATGGAAGGTGTGAGATGCAAAGTGCCAATACTACACAGTGAGAACGATAGAGAAACACGTGAAAACCCACATTGTGACATGCACAACCACAAAAGAAATGTACAACACCTTGAAGGAAATTTATCAGTGAGACACCTCTCAACAGAAGTGCCTTCTGCTACAAGACTTCTACAACTTCAAGTATGACAAAACTAAGGATATGATGATGAATATAAGTCATGTGCAGAACATTGCCTTCATGCTTCGTTAACTGAACCAAAACGTTGATGAAAACATGATCATTACAAAAATAACAACGATTCTACCAGAAGACTACAAACACCTCAGCACTGCCTGGGAATTCAACGGCAAACGTGGACAGAACCCTTGACAACCTGGTGGCCAGATTGATGTTGGAAGAAGTGAAGTGCAAGATGATGATGACTAAAGAAGAGGAAAGCATAGCTTTTAAGACAGTAACTAAAACCAAAAGTAAAACCCCTTTCAAGTGTTTCAATTGTAATCAAATAGGTCATGCCCAGATCAACTGCCCAACAAAGGTAAGAGAAATTGCTCTATCTGTAAAAGGAATAATCACTCTGAAAAGGACTGTTACTTTAGAAATAAGGACAGTGATACGAGAAAACAATGTACAGTATGTAAGAAAACGAATCATGCTGAAAAGGACTGTTATTTTAAAGATAGGAATAAAAGAAGCTAGGTCAATTTTCTAGCTGAAGCAGCAGAAACCCACGTGAGTGATTCAAGTAAAAAAGACAAAATGTATGTAGTGGATAGTGGTAGCACATGTCATATGACAAATGTGAAGACTGACTTGATACATACTAAGTAGTATACTCAATGTAAAAAGGTAGCAAAGAAAAATCAAAGTATGACCGCAAAAGAAATAGGCAATTTGGAATTTAAAGAGTGTAGTTTGAAAAACGTTTCATATGTTCCAGAACTCAGCAAAAACCTGCTGTCAGTACACTGTACTACAGAAAATGATGGAGAAGTGTTGTTTACAAAAGAGAAAGTCCAGATACTCAAGGACAAAAATATTGTAATCAAAGGAAAAAAGGATGAAAATGGATTATTTGTAATTAATTTTAGCGTGAGGAATGAAGCTATGATGACTCAGCAAGATATAAGTGTAGAGTGGCATAGAAAGCTAGGTCACATAAGTTATGCGAATCTTAGGAAACTACAAGAGATATGCCAAGGGATACCAGAAAGTGTGAGCAAGTGTAAAAATTTTGATATATGTTCAGTTTGTATGCAGACCAAACAAGTGAGACTCCAATTTGATACAGAAAGAAGTAGGGCTGGAAAGCCATTAGAGATAATTCATAGTGACGTGTGTGGACCAATTGATCCCACCGCTTATGACAATAAGAAATATTTCCTTACCTGTGTGGATGACTGTACACATTTTTGTAAGATATACCTGTTAGAAAATAAGAGTGAAGTGTATACCTTTCTGAAGGGATATGTAAATGAAGCTGACTGTCACTTCAATACAAGAGTGAGAAGAATAAGATGCGACAATGGAGGGGAATATAAGAACAACGCCTTGAGAGAATGGTGTAAGAACAAGGGGATTGTAATGGAATTTGCTACACCATATTTGCCACAGCTAAATGGCACTGCTGAAAGGATGAGCTGTACCATTGTGGAAAAGGCAAGAGCATTGATTTTTGACTCAGGTTTAAGTAAGAGAATGTGGGGTGAAGCTGTACTCACTTCTGCATACCTGCTAGACAGAAGTCCAACATTGACAGTGAATGGAACGCCAGCAGAAAATTGGTATGGTAAAAGACCAGATCTGGCTGGACTGAAGATGTTTGGTTCAGAAGTGTACACTAAAATTCTCAGACCACTGAAAAAGTTGGACAGTCATAGCAAGAAAGGAATATTCGTTGGATACAACACAAATGGCTACAGAATATGGGATCCAAATACGGAATGGACCTATGTCTCCAGAGATGTGACATTCACAAGTAAACCTGTGACAACAAATAAACAAAAGGAAATGGAAAGAGTGACGGATCCAGAAGACAAGCCAAATACTCTAGATCGGGAAGATAGTGAAATGCAGCAAGAACCCGAAGCTGACAACGATGAAGAAGAACCAACAGATACTGAAGAGAATGAAGAAAATGAAAATGCTGACCACAAGGATAATGGAAGGAAAAACAATGGACAAAATGAACATGGATATGCATTGAGACCAAGAAGAAACATTCAAATGCACCTGAAGTACTGAGACTATCACACAAAGAGTCAAAAGGAGGGTATGCTCACCTATACATATGGCGACTGCATGGAGAGTGAAGACAGCAAAAAGTGAAAGAAAGCCATTAATGAGGAAAAGGACTGGCTCTACCAAAACAAAACTTGGATACATGCAAACAGAGAGAAAGCAATGGGCAAGAAAATTCTGACCAGTAAATTAGTTTTAAAAATAAAGGATGATGGAAGACACAAAGCCAGACTGGTTGAGAGAGGATGCAAACAAAATGAAGGGGAAATAGATTTCAAGGATACCTTCACCCCAGTTGTTGACATGAATTCTCTTAAGAGCACTGTTTGCCATAGCAGCATGTAAGAATGTGAACATGCAAACCTTTGATGTGAAAACTGCCTTCCTGTATGGAGACCTTGAGGAGGAAAACTACATGGAGATATCAGAAGGATACAAGAACACTGGCAAGATATGTCTCTTGAAAAAGGCATTATATGGCCTAAGACAAGCACCATCACAATGGAACAAGAAGTTGACAACCTTTCTATAAGAAGAAGGTCTAAACCAACTAAAATCTGACCAATGCATTTTTAAAATGATGCCAATAGTTTATTCATGGACATTCATGTGGACGACGGGATATTCATGGGAGAGGATGAAAAACAAATAGAGGAAATTTTGCTGAAACTGGAAAATCAATTCCAGATAAAAAAACCACAAATCCAAAAGTTTATTTTGGAATACATATCTCTCAAACCAACTATGCAAGCCAAATGTTGGAAAAATACAACATGCAAGAAAGTCAAGAAATGAAAAACACCCATGGCCACGACCCCACCAATGAATGATGAAGGAGAAAATGACATAAGATTTCCTTACAGAGAAGCTGTAGGAAGCCTGCTATATATGGCATTCGCTGTAAATGTGGAAAGTCGAACCTTGGAAAATCCTGGCAAAATAGCTGTTCAGAATGTGAAAAGGACCCTTAGGTATGTGAAAGGTACATGAGATTCAGGATTAAAATACACCTCATCTTACTCCGAAACTGTGAAACTGGAAGCATTTAGTGATGCTGATTATGCAGGGGATGTAAAGGATAGGAAGAGTGTAACGGGATATGTAATTATGATGTCAGGGGGCCCAATATCATGGTGCTCTAGGAAACAGAGTATTGTTGCATTATCAACCACTGAGGATGAATATATTTCAGCATCTGAGTGCTATAAAGAATTGAAATATCTAAAGACGTTGATAGAGGAGTTGACAGGAAAAAGGGTGGAAGCTGAACTGTGTGTCGACAATCAGAGTGCCTTCAAGCTAACAGAATCTGGACAAGTAACACGTAGGAGTAAGCACATAGACGTTAGGTATCACTATATAAGTGAACAAGTGAAAGAGAAACTGTTCTCAATAAAATATTTAACACTGAAACTCAGGTGGCAGACATTTTAACAAAATCGCTATCACCAGAGAAATTTACCAAGTTTAGAGACATTATACTTATGAAGAAATAAGTCTGATTTTGATAAGACTGAGAAAATTTTAATTGCATGTACTAATTTTGTATCTGAAGACCAAAATTACTAAGTGTTATTCAATTTAACTTTGTAAAACAGCTAATAATATTGACAACACTTTGAAATTAAGGAGGAAAATGAGAAATGTGTTTGTAACATTTTGAAATTAAGGAGGAATGTTGAGAATCTAGTAATGTAAAAATGTTCAAGTTGGTAATAGTGATCTATATGCATTTGTTTTTGTTTTGTATTATAATAAAAAGTTTCTTCTCATCCAATATGGCTGTTAAGTGAAATGTAAGCATGACACAAAGAAAATCAACATGGTGTATGTGTGCACTGTAGAAGTACAGCTGGAATTTTAGAAAAACTTGATTAGGTACAAACATTTTGGAAATTAGAAAGGAACAGTTGTGAATTAAAAATATTGTATTGCAGCATCGTGGCCAAATGGCCAAAACATGAAATAAATTTGTAGCGTATAGTGTATCTATTCAAATAACCGTGATTAAGCCAAATGATAAAAAACAATCATGAATGTTTTTGACAAAGACGCATCATAATTGGTCCTTATATCTTTGACCTTTCACTACCTAGATGCCTCAAATTAGGTTTCTGCTTTGCAGTGTCATAAAGAAAATTAAGCTTGTTTTCAACAGCAAATGAATGCCTTGCATGAAACACAGCATGAATGCCATGCCAGTTGAGATCACACTGCATTTAACCTTTTCAATACTCTGCCTACCAGTCAAAATTTTTTGCATGTGTAAAGCCAACAAGATTCATATACATTTATAATGAGAGGGAAGTGATTCTCTACATTATGTTCTCCGAAAGCAGTACATCAAGTATAACAACAACATATTACTTACATAGGCTTCCTAGTGAATTGCCATCGTTGATATTTGTTATTGGTTCTTGCTTCCAATGAAGATCAGGTTTGGAAGTGTTGGCTGTGAGATTATCAGACGCTGCTATATACTGATGCAATTGCTCAGAATCAACTTCTCCTTCCCTTAGGACTGGTACATGTATCTTACCACTGTGCTGAAATGCCTGGGCATTACTCTGTTTCTGTCTCCATTTGACAAGTTCTAATTGAATTTCTCTCACCATTTTTGTTCGTTCCTCAGCATTCAGTGAACTTCCACTTTCTAATATATCTGCTTTTGAAATATGTTGCATCATGCCAGGATTTTCAGTCTTCTTGTCATTTGGCTTCTTAACATCTGTTTCTCTATATTTAGAGACTTCATATGATTTTACTTTGTTCATCTCAGGAAATAATTCTGACTTACTAATGATGGATAAATATTTATGTCCTGAAATATCAGAATTTTCATTGACACTTGATCTTAAATTAACACCCTTATTACCTATGGAAGCATTGTTTGTATACAATGAGTATTCATATGGTTTCTGTAACAGACTGCACATTGTTGTAGAAGTCCAAGTCGGAGTGATGTCTGATTTTATTTCAGAAGTTACACAATTCATACTGACTGGAAATGAAACTTTATTTCCATAAGTGTCTGAGAGACAAGATCGTTTATCTTCGGTTGCACCAAATTGCAGGTGAGCACCAGATGGCTGAACTACAAAGTAGTTCAAGTTTTCCTGCAAATATAAAAATGATAAATTATGAAGTGACTGACAATACCCTTCAGTACTAGATCCAGTAGCTACTTTAAAAGATCTGAGGTTATTACAGCAGCAACTATAAAGATTCCTGTCTTCTATGACATGATTACCATGTCGGTAAATTGTTACCAATGTCCCAAAAAGGCAGTAATCCTCATGGTCACTACCGAGGGAATTTAAAATCTCATGATGATACCTTTGCTCGAGTTACTTATTAAAAGCAAAAACTTACTTGTACAGCACTTGAAGAACCAATCACGGATGATGTTGCATTTGTAGACACAATGTGGGATTTCATCTGTCTTTTGCAGTCTTCTTTTCTAACATTCTGTTTGCTTTTTGATGTTGTGGGTGGTGTTTTAGTATTAACTGATCCTGATTTGGTTTTAGTTTTGTTCATGAAGTCTAGCCTAGAATTCAGGACCACAGTTGTTTTCCTAAAGTAACAGGAGAATGATGTCAGAATCTGAAAATTACACGATAGTTCTGGAATGACTTTATGATAAGGTGATAATGCCTGTCTATGAAATACCTACATGACATCCTCTACCACCAAATGTGTTGCACAATTCACATTTTATTTATGTGTACTAGATCCAACACAAACATAACTTACAATAAACAAAACTGAATTACATTAAACTACCCTAATCATACTTGTCACAAAACTCGAATCTGCTGGAGAAATGAAGTAGGTCAAAACAAAAGAAACATTCTTTTCATCAGATGCCTACCAATGTACCATGTATGCTTCTGTAATAAATCCATATGCATATGTAAAAGTTAAACTCATTAAGGGTGCTTACAATTGCAGTGGATTAACCAAGTAACTTTAAAAATTACTGCCACACTGTCAGCTAGATTAGTGCACCAATCTTAGAAGTTTATTTCTAAATCAGACTCAAAGCACAACTGTGGGATTTGCCTCTAATAACAAGTCCATAAGGTTAAGTTCTTGGTTTTGTATTCAAAAGATCTAGTTCCATTTTGGAAAGGTTAGGCTTTTGATATTGTTTTTAAAAAGAAATGTCTTGCAACCTTGTAAGGTTATATTTTGGGTATTTGATTTTACAAACAAACTTCTGCAGCTGGCAGCACTAATATACATAGGTCAGATAAAAAGTAGTGGTAACACCCCTATAGTTCTGAAATTACTTCACTACCTGAGGTAAACACACTTACATTCATTCAACATAATCGCCTCCCATGTGTACCACCTTCTGCAAAATTTTTGGAAGTCGTCATACAGCATCAGTGCGTCCACTTCTGTTGATGTCCACAAGTGACCGCCCTACAGCATGAATAATCTCCTCTCTTGTGTTGTAACATGTCCCTCGCAGTGGTTCTTTCATTTTGGCAGAGATCATAATTGCACGGACTCATACTGGGTGAGTATGGAGGATGTTGCAGTATCTCCCATTGCCAGTGTCGAAGGAGATCCTTGACAGCGTCAGCAATATGAGCCCTTGCATTGTCATGAAGGATGATCGGGTTCGCTGCCAACGAGTGTCATCGCTTTCTCCTGAGTGCTGGCCGAAGATGATTACGCTGGAAACTGCAGTAGTAGGCAGTGTTTACTGTCTGTTGTTGAGGTACAGTGTGGTGCAGTATCACTCCATCAGTGCCATATGCCACAGTGAACATCGCCTTCACATTACTCTGCATAGGGCGAACTTTCATCCAGAATGATGATTCTTCCAAAGAAGTCATCACCTTCCCTCTGGTACCGGTCCAACAAGTCCTGTGCAATTGCATAACATTTCCATTGTTGCACCTCGGACATTGTATAGGGTACCCAACGCTCTGCAATTTCACGGCATCCAAGAATATCGTGCAGAATGTGGAGCATGGTTTTGTGACATATGCCCATCTTAGCAGCTAACTCCAGCGCAGTTCATCGACGATCGACATCCAGCAAAGAAGCAAGGAGCTGAATTGTGTGTTTGTCAACATGGGTCGTCCTGAATGGCATCCCTCCCTTCATGGAACAATTTCGCTCATCGTGCCAATGTGCGATATGGCAAAAGCAGCATCACCACATGTTTATCGCAGTCCCTGATAACAGTTTTGTGCACTACAACTTCATGCAACTTCAATTTTTATCCAGGAGCGTTGTTCTTGTTTCGTAAACATGTTCTTAGGGTGCTTGAACTGGGCTCTGCACTTCAAGACAATGCACAATGCAACTCAATGAAACACAATGAAACACAACCAGAGCCACTCACTGCACTACTTCAACTAAAGTGTATCAGAAAATAAACTATACCTTTACAATTTTTCAATTAATAGCATAACAACATGGTAATATAGCAATATAAGTATAAAAATCTAAAGAAACTGTAATAATGAACTCTTAAATTGATTGTTATTCCTGGACAACTGTTTTATATTGCTTGGAAGACTATTATAAACTTTAATTTCAAGATACTGTGGGCCCTTCTGAAATACTGTTAGATTTGACAAGGGGAGAGGTAAATTCAAACTATTTCTAGTTACTATTTCGTACATATCAGAATTTTCTGTAAACAATTCCATATTATTAACAACAAACATCACAAGGGAATATACATACTGGGAGGGCAGTGGTAGTATTTTCAATAGGCTAAAAATTTTTCTGCATGAAACTCTGTTTCCAGCTCCCACCATTATTCGAACAGCTCTCATCTTCAATTTAAAAACACTCATACTATGAGTTCTGTTTCCCCCAAAATCAAACCATATGACATTACAGAGTGGAAAAAGGCATAATACACAATTTTGAGGGCTTCAATACATAAGTACTGTTTGGATTTCCTAATTATATAACAGGCTTTATTTAAGATTTGAGGTTTTCACAGTGGTGATTATGAAGAAAGCCGTCTTCTGGGACGTGGCACTGTGCAGAAATTGTGTTAACTGACGTTTCGGAGGAACGTATCGCCTCCATCTTCTTGTCTTCTACCCTGAAGATGGAGGCGATACATTCCTCCAAAACGTCAGTTAACACAATTTCTGCACGGCGCCACATCCCAGAAGATGGCTTTCTTCAGGCTTTATTTAATTTACTAAGATTGAATTGATACCATGTTAGGTGGGTCCCTGTCACCACAGCATGGCGCGTCCTCAGGTTGCGGAAGGAGGGGACACCCTACAGTTTTGGAGGGAAGCTGCGAATATATTGAATAAGCAGTCGCGGACAGCCGACAAGGGGTGGCCTTCCAGCTTGGGGGTTGAGCGTGGGGCTAACAACTCCTCATCGTAAAAAAATCAATATGTTACGAAAGTGAACACAAA
>NW_019731262.1:3332986-3384369 GCF_002891405.2 Cryptotermes secundus | reverse complement strand
ACAGTCAAATAGACCATATCTTGATAGATAGGAGATGACACTCAGGTATACCTGATGTCCAATCATTCAAGGCAGTAGATTGAGATACTGACCACTATCTGGTGGTGGCAAAGGTTAGGGAAAGACTGGCAGTGAGCAAACACACAACACATAGAGTTCATATTGAGAGATTCAATCTCAAGAAATTAAATGAGGTAGAGAGTAAAGAGCAGTATCATGATGAAATCTCAAATAGGTTCATGGCTTTGGAAAACTTGGAAACTGAGGTGGATGTTAATAAAGCTTGGGAAACTATTAGAGAGAATATAAAAATGTCTGCCAAAGAGAGTGTAGGTTATTATGAACCGAAGAAGCATAAGCCATGGTTCAATGAAGGATGCTCAAAATTATTAGATCAAAGAAAGCAGGCCAAATTGCAACAGTTACAAGATCCAAGCGAGTTAAATGGGGATAATCTGAACAACATAACACATGAAACCAGCAGGCATTTCCGGAACAAAAAGAGAGAATATCTGAAAGACAACATTGATGAGCTTGCAATGAACAGTAAGAACAAGAACATTAGAGACCTGTATAGAGGAATAAATGACTTTAAGAGGGGTTACCAGCCTAACAATAACTTAGTGAAGGATGAGAATGGTGATCTGCTTGCAGATTCCCACAACATTTTGAATAGGTGGAGGAACTACTTCTCTCAGTTATTGAATGTACATAGGGCCAGTGCTGTTAGGCAGACAGAAATCCAGACAACTGAGCCGTTAATACTTGATCCTAGCCCTTTTGAGGTTGAAAGTGCTATTGCAAAACTGGAAAACGGTATAAAAAGCCAGGTAGTGATCAAATTCTGGCAGAACTTATTCAAGCAGGAGGCGAAATATTACGTTCTAAGATCCACAATCTAATTACTTCTATTTGGCATAAGGAAAAATTGCCTGATCAGTGGAAGGAGTCTATTATTGTACCAGTGCACAAGAAGGGTGATAAAACTGACTGTAGTAATTATCGGGGAATATCACTGCTATCAACTTCATATAAAATTTTGTCCAATATTCTTCTTTCAAGGTTAAGTCCATATATAGATGAAATTATTGGGGATCATCAGTGTGGGTTTCGATGTAACAGATCAACTACAGATCAGATCTTTTGCATTCGTCAGATATTGGAGAAAAAATGGGAGTACGATGAGACAGTACATCAGCTATTCATAGACTTCAAGAAAGCCTATGATTCAGTTAGGAGGGAAGTATTGTACAATATTCTAATAGAGTTTGGGATACCCATGAAAGTAGTTAGGTTGATTAAAATGTGTTCAAACGAAACATATAGTAAAGTCCGTGTAGGTAAACATTTGTCTGATAAATTTCTTATCCAGAATGGTCTAAAACAAGGAGATGCTTTATCGCCACTCCTTTTCAACTTTGCCTTAAAATTTGCGATTAGGAAGGTCCTGGGAAACCAGATGGGACTGAAATTAAATGGGACGCATGAGCTGTTGGTCTACGCCGATGATGTGAATCTACTGGGTGATAATGTAGATACCATAAAGAAAAACACACAAACTTTAACTGATGCAAGTAAAGAGGTTGGTCTAGAAGGAAACACAGAGAAAACTAAGTATATGTTACTGTCTTGTCACCAAAATGCAGGGCAAAATTATGACATAAAGAAAGGAAACATATGTTTTGAAAATGTGGCACAGTTCAGATACTTGGGATGACGATAACAGATCAAAACCTGATTCAGGAGGAAATTAAGAGGCAACTGAACTCGGAAAATGCTTGCTATCATTCAGTCCAGAACCTTTTGTCTTCCGTCTGTTGTCCAAAAACATAAAAATTAGAATATACAAAACTATAATTTTGCCTGTGATTCTGTATGTGTGTGAAACTTGTTCTCTGATATTAAGGGAGGAACATAGACTGAGGGTGTTTGAGAACAGGGTGTTCAGTAGAATATTTGGACTGAAGAGAGATGAAGTGACAGGAGGTTGGAGAAAACTGCATAATGAGGAGCTTCATAACTTGTACTCTTCTCCAAGTATAATTAGAATGATCAGGCCAAGGAGGATGAGGTGGTCAGCTCATGTAGCACGAATGGGGGAGATGAGGAATGCGTACAGGATATTGGTGGGAAAGCCAGAAGGAAAGAGACCACAGGGAAGACCAAGGCGTAGGTGGGTGGACAATATTAGAATGGATCTTAGAGAGATAGGATGTGATGGTATGGATTGGATAGATCTGGCTCAAGATAGGAAAGAGTGGGGGGCTCTTGTGAACATGGTAATGAACTTTTGGGTTTCATAAAATGCTGGGAAATTCTTGAGTAGCTGCAGAATTGGCAGCTCCTCTAGAAGGGCTCAGCTCCATGTGTAAGTAAGTAAGATTGAATCGATGTTTTTTCCAAGAATTTAAGTTATCCAGTGTTATACCAAAGAATTTTACCTCATTTAACTATAATAAAAATTTATTTTCATATTCAATATTAAATTGGTTAGTAAAATTTTGTTTAGCTAAGAAATGCACACAGCAAGTCTAAGCTATAAGTAACCACCCTCAAGACCACATGGCAACACAACTCAGCATAATGAAGTATATTCCTCGCAGAGATATTAGGTTTTCGGACTTTATCCATTGTCCTGGTTTTAAGATAACTAAGAAAACATGACGTTTCGGAAACTGGATCTGTTTCCGTCCTCAGGTGAGGGAAAACACCTATTCTGTTGGGTCCCTTAGAAAGAGCTAGCCTCAATCACTGGTCTTAGTTATCTTAAAACCAGGGCGATGGATAAAGCCCAAAAACCCAACATCTCTGTGTGTTACACACCATCATCAGAATTCTATAGTAAGTATATTCCTTTTGCATATGAATATAATCAGAATCATGGCCAGTGCTCTGATAATTGAGCTGTGAAAATGTTGTTTTAGGAGATTTACTCCAATCAACACCAATACTTGCCCTTAAGCATATGTTTGTTTTAATGATATTTAAAGTCAATAACTATGAAAAATTTCAATCACAAAATCAACAGTATGCACAGACATGATATCCACATACCAATTGCTAATCTGATCATGTACCAAAACGGTGTATATTTTGCAGGAATTAAATTGTATAATAAACTATCTGTAAGAATTAAAAGTCTATCCACTAATAGAAACCAATTTAAACTGGCATTAAAATAATTCTCTTCACCAGTCGCCTCCCACTATGTTGATGAAGTTCTAAACCTAGCTTAATTAAAAGCAGTTTGTTAATTATATACAAAATTGTAAAAATTAATGTGGAATAATTACAAGGAGTTTCCCAGTTACATAAAAATTAAGTGTATTATGTGTCTGATGCTTATCCTAGTGTAACTGGCTCACTGTCTTTACCTTTCATGGGTTTGTTCCATATCCTGATGAACCAAATTCGAAGGGACTCACATAATCAGTCCACTTGTGTACCCATCAATTTAAAGAAAAGGTCAGTGTGTAAACATGCAGAGAAACGTTGTAAATAATGAACAGATAACAATATAATTTATGAAAAAGGGGAAGACAGTCAGGCTAGATACTAAAGTGATTTGTTTTCCAAATACGTAACTATCTGGGACCTCTACTCTTTCTTACTTATACGAACAACTTACCTTAAATAATAAACAAAACTTCTGTACCTGTACTTTTTGCGGATAATATTAGTATTTTATTTGCTCAGCCTAATCTAACAGATTTAAATAACAACATTCAAAGCATTTTTTAAATTTCAAATAAATGGTTCAAAGCCAATTTATTAGCTTCAAATTTTAACAAGACACATCATATTCACTTTGTAACTAAGAAAAATATATCTGCCAATTTAAAGATATGTTATAACAATAATTTTGTAACCAGTACTTCCTGTACAAAATTCCTAAGGATGATAATGAATGAAACTTTGTCTTGGGATAATCATATTGAAGCACTTGCAAAAAATCGAGCAAGGCTTGTTATATAATTAGAAGCACCAAAACATACATGACTACCTCATCATTAAAAATAATTTATTATGCTTTCGTTCACTCAGTGATGAGCTACGGAATCATATTTTGGGGTAATTCTCCACATAGCACCACAATTCTTCATTTACAGAAAAAAGCAATTAGAATTATGGAAGGATGTGGGAATAGGGTTTCATGTAGAGACTTATTTAATAAATTACATATTTTTCCTCTGACATCTCAATATTCATTGTCCTTATTGATGTTTGTAGTTCAGCATGAAGATCTTTTTATAACAAGCATTAAAAGTTACAACCTAGAAACTAGGCAAAGTAATAATTTATATACTCCACAGGCAAACTTATCCATTCATCAAAAAGGAGCCTATTATTCGGGGATACAAATCTTTAACCAATTACCCTCTCATATTAAGAATGTTAATGGTAACATAGCTAAATTCAAAACCACTTTTCTTGTGTACTATATTTGTAATTTATGATTATTTGTTCATTGCAAACTCATTTTATAGTGCCTGTTTTGTTATAATTATGATTTCTACCTGTGCATTTCCAATTAATCTTATTTTCAGTAATCTGAAGGATTTATTTACTATTTGTAACTCATAATTATTTGTTTAGTTTGGATTCTCATTTAATATGACTGTTCTCAAATGACATGTCTCTGACATTTTATTTATGTAATCTAAGGTCTTAACTATTTATATTTTTATACTGTTGTAATGTTCCATGTAAACAACTTTTGTAATCGGTCTGTGTACTGAGTGAGGACAACTTCTGTATCCATCTTGTGGATGTCTGGAATACTGAATAAATACTATACTATACTAATACTATCTCACCAACATGAATAAATTATATCATTTACCATTTCCTTTTGGTGTCCTGTGGTCTATAACTTGGAAGCTGCTGCTGATATTCTTCTTGCACTTCTAAATCATTTGCAACGAAGCTTGGTAGCTTATTAACAAGAACTGGTTGTTTGAATGCATCATTCTGAGACCTCTTACAGTTGCCTCCCAGCACAGCTTCAAAATGTTTTTTAACTTTGACAACTGGGCGAGGCCCACTATCTGATGCCAATGAACTGTGCATGAACACTTTTCTGCCTTTCTCTTTATTTTGCTTCATTGAAAACTACAAATTTATATTTAATCTTGAAGGAGATATATGATGGAAGTAAAAACTGGAGAGCTGAAAACATGCACCAATCAGAATAATTATGTTAATCAAAATATCTCAGACAATATAAATGTACATAAACACAACCTTCAGCGTAGCTTTCTGTGCAGTTCCTGGTTTAACCAGGATGTTAAAATACAACATTATATCTCAGGTTTCACATTTGAAAACATTTCTACTTGAACATTGTTTTTATAGTATAGATGAGTTTTTCTTGTTTGGGGATAAACCCTAGTTAACATCAATATGACCAGATAATTCAAGAATAAGTGACTTGTTGAGCTTATACCAGCATGCTATGAATGTATACTGCGCAGTTCTCTTCTGCTTAAAGGAATCAAGACACCATGTTGGATATGTGATAGAAAGGACATCATGTGATGGAGGGACGTCTACGTAGGCCGCTTAGAGAGAGATCGAGAATACCAGGCCATCAAGAAGAGCACCAATCTGCAGTGAACATTACACTAGCTATCCATATCATTATTCTAAGGCCATGCCATAGCTTAAGCGATTAGTCGCTGGCTTCCCACCACTGCGATCTGGGCAAGTGGGATTTGTGATGGACAAAGTGGCGCTGGGGCAGGTTTCCTCCGAGTACTTCGGTTTCCCCTGCAAATCTTCATTCCATCAAATTCTCCACAAATAAGAATATCTAACTAATTCTAAATTGTAATCAACTGTAAACAATTGTAACTATTGTAATTTTAATCTTACTCATATATTAAATTCTTAATATTCAGAATTAACTTGACTTGTCCTATATCATGTACAATGATCTACAGTGACGAAATAAATCAATCAATCAATAATTTCTTTCAGGTTAGAATTAAATAAAAAGCAAGCAGGTAATTACATTACCGCATCACTGGAAAAAGTTGTATGATTAAGCATCACACAAATGTATGTTAAAGAACCTTCATGATTTTCTGTTTCTAACTATACACTACACGTTTTGACTGTAGATGGTCATTATTGAGGGACATACATAAATCAGATAAAATAAAACTGCAAGCATAATTTTTTCAAAAATAGAAGTGCGAAGAAAATAATGAATTAGGTTGTATCTAACTTAATTTTATATACTCGTAGACATATGCATAAAACTGATACATTTTTGAAGAAAGCAGTCTTCTGGGATTTGGCACCGTGTATATGTGGTGTTAACCGACGTTTCGGAGGAACGTATCGCCTCCATCTTCAGGGTAGAAGAAAAAGTATAAGAAATCTGCAAGCGACAAGACCGTGAGAACGGTAAAAGCAGACTGCTTCTACCCTGAAGATGGAGGCGATACCTTCCTCCGAAACGTCGGTTAACACCACTTATACACAGTGCCAAATCCCAGAAGACTGCTTTCTTCATAGTCACCGCCGTGAAAGCCTCAAATGATACATTTTTGTTTCAACAAAATTTATACTTACAGGTCATACTTTTTAGCTGATTTCTGTATGTCACCTGGCGATGACCATTTAGAGTCAAAACATATAGCATACAAAGAATTCTGTCTTTTGGGATATGTTACCATGTAGTCCACTGAAAGTCAACCCCGAAGGTGGAAGCGATATATTCCTCCAAGATGTCAGTTGGATTTCAATGGACTACATGTCGTTATATCCCACAGGATAGAACTCTTCATAACCACCACTGTGAGAGCCTCAAATCCTATATGTAGTGTATGGTCAGAAATAAAAAAACAAGAAGGATTTTTTTTATCAGAAGTTTGTGTGTCAGTTAATCTTATAACTTAAAAATAAACAAAGCAGGATGCAATCTTATAAAATGAGAGAAGATTCGCTGGTGATTCCAAAACCAGTCAATTTCTCATACTAACAGCAAACATACATACATAGCTTTCTTAAGTTGGTTACTTAACAATGCTCTGTATTCAGACTATATAGCATCAATAATGGGATGCAGAACAGTTGGTGGAATGAGAACTGGTAAGGTAAACCTAAGTATTAGGAGAAGGCCTGAGCTTGCGCCACTTTGTTCATTACATGCATAGTACCTTCAATGAGGTTAATTAATCAATGCTTTACTGGCTCTGCATATGCCCAGGATAACTACACTAAGCGATATCAACTGTCACTGCGGTAGGCAAATATAACACGAAAAGTACTTAAGGCATATTCGCATCCTGTAATCTGAATCATTATGCTTACCTTGATGAGAGCATGACAGTGAACACAACATAATAATGTGTAATTGTCACATCTTACACACAAAATTATCGACATCAAGAAAAGGGGCGTATGACTAACGTTTGCCATGCATTACTGGCGGCAAATGTACATAGCGTACTACGCTTGTTATAGAATACATCAAAAATCTTGAGGGTACTCCTGAAGAACTTCTAAAAAACTTATATTTCCAAACCAGCCGCAGTAAAATATCGACTATAATCGACGCAATATCAACGGCATCGATAAATTACGTTTCCAATTTCGATTTCGTGTACCAACGTTGAAGAAACAATATATATCATACGGAGTCAAATACCAAATACTCTGCTATAGGTCCAAAAAATTACAGTAGTTCACAATACGAAACGTGTTAAGTATTCGTAAACATTTAAATAGTCAAATTTAGAACGTATTTGAAAGTGTGATATTAATACGTTCAATTCTTACAAATAGCGTATATTTTTCGTTTCTATAACCTCAATTTATGGCAAAGCATTTGCTTGCTTGGGCAGGTTTATGAAGAAATTTTCACATTATCTTTTGGATAGCCCAAATAATACATATTATAACTGTTTTCCGATGAATCATTTGGTAAACTGTTGTAGTTCATTCCAGACTTTATTTCGTCAGCCATATCGAGCGTATCCAAACACGTGGTGGTTATGTTCCAGGTCATGCACATAAATAATTTGCCTGGCAGTAGGAAGTTTTACATTTGAAAATTGTGCAACATAATATTTTGTAACACATTTCATTAATAGTTTATTCGACATTTCAGAGGATATGTCTGGAAATGTGGTTCCAGGAGCAGACGCTATAAATGCTGATGCTGAACAAGTTAAATCCGTGAGTATTTAGCAGTGGCATTGCACCTCAACAAACCACATGGTATGATTTCCCACCTACTCATATACTTTAGTTGCATGTTGCAGTTTGCCCATATATTTTTATTTTTAAACAGTCTACCAAAGTTTGGCTTTTGGCACATTTAACACTCTGTATGAGTATATCCCTGAATTGTTTCAGTACATCATAGAATTTAGCCTTTAAACTATGAAAATTCCATTGACATTTTAATTATTAATGTGTAACATATTAAGATAAAGACACTTCAAACTGGGTGTCAAAAAGAAACCAATAAACAGGTTTGAGTGATGTTAGATGCATTAATGTATGAGGGAAATAAAAAAAAGCCACATCTCTTTTGTTGTGGTTCTTGATGTTTTCTGAGAAGAATATTTCCAGTTGCTTCCAAGGCTAAATAAACACCTCTTGTACTTCTTGATAATCAGCATACATGTAATCCTTTCAAGTAGTCCAAGATAGGTGATAGTCAAATGAGAGGTTAAGACTATGTAATGGATGAGGAAGAACCATTTGAACCATTTCAATCAAAAATTGATGTTTGTGGATGATGTAAATCAGAAGCAGAATCCATGTGTTTACAATGTTGTAGGAAACACTGACAACCAAGGTTGTGTTTAAACTTGTCTTAATGTAGTGTATGTTTCATTATGTTGGGTGCATGTTGAGGTGTACATGCAGTTTTGTGAGTTAATTGCCTTTACTTTTCATATCACCACAAAATATATGGGTACATATAGGTCTTTCTTGTAATTCAGTTATTTAATAAAAATCACTATTTGTTAATAGTAGGTAGAGTTTTTTTTCCATGCTTAATAAGCACCATGCCATGAATCTGTGAATACATATGGAAGAATGGAAATACAGTTCTGTGCATTCTTAACTTCAACACTACATGGCAGCAAGCAGTGAGCTATTTTAACCCCCCCCCCACACACACACACACAAAGGAAAGAGTGCCATGTACCCATTGGGTGGACTCAAGAGCCTGTCTAGATGTTGCGGAGAGAAAAATTTCTGCCCGTACCAGGAATTAAATAACACTTCCCTGGGGATTCCCTCCTTGTGCAATCGCTATACTGACTGAGCTGTCACAACTCAAGTCCCTCTACATATGAAATTTGTGTTATAAAGATGCAGCATATTGCAGTGTCATGACTATGTTGTGTATATTAGTGACCTTATAAAAACATGTATTATTTTCTAGTTTCGGGATTTCTTAATGTCATACAACAAATTGTCGGAGTTGTGTTTCAAGGACTGTATATGGGATTTCACATCAAGAACAGTTAAAGCACAAGAGGTATATAGCAAAACATTTTACTGTTTATTTTGAGTAATACAAATTTCTGCATTGTTAATGTGATTTGAGGAATATGTCTTCATTTTCTCTAGGACAGGTGTGCTTTGAACTGCATGGAGAAATACCTGAAGATGAATCAGCGTATTTCACAGAGGTTCCAAGAATTTCAAATTATAGCAAATGAAAATGCAATGGCAGCAGCCCAGAAATCAGGTGCCATTCCTCGATGATAAAGCCTGCTGTTAGTTTCACATACTGTCATACACCTACTGCCAGAAACTGCTTAATATTAGCAAGTTATTTATGTATGTGTACTGGGCTGAAGAACTGTTCCACAACATTAGGCTTGAAGCAAATTTAATATTATTCCCAGGATAAGCTATTTATCAGTAGTTCACTTTTTCTGTTTTATGTACTATATAGATAAATAAAAAACATGTTTATATGAATAAAAAAATATATCTTCACCAGAATGCTGCGATGTGAGACCATGTATTTCAGTAGAAAGTTGCTGACCTTTTGAAGGAACCTGCTGTCTGTGACTTCTGCACTGAAGATAAAATGCTGGGAATTTCTTGACTACTTGAGCAACTATCAGCTTCTAAAGATGGACTCTGATACAGATAATTTGTTAGTGTTTCTTTAAACCAGGTTTGTGCAGGTTACATGCAGGGGGAAACAGCAGCACACAACATTTAGGGAAGTGAGTAAGAATAACAAATTGTTTTAGTGGAATGGATGACTGTAAAATGCATTCTAAAGGAACTGGTTGTGATCTGAACCATACTTTGTGGAATGCACAAAACAAAACAAGGGAAGTAATTTTTTTCACATGGATGAGTACTAAATGCATGGAGAACCAATTTATTCTTTATTTATTCCTAGGAGTCTTTTGTACTACATAACTTCTGCATTGATTCATATAAAAATAAATTAAAAGCATAAGTTAAAAAAATGATGTTCCCCAGCCTTGAACCATATCTTGGAGATAATTTTACTATACCTGGGCAAGGCACTATTACAGATAAATGATATCCAGATTTTTAGTATAAGTAATTTAGGCCATAGTTCTATTTTTACATGGATATATTTTTGTTTCTGTTCCCCTTGCTACAGATATTGGCCAAAGAAAAAACCTATAGTCTCCAGGATCTGGTTTGACCTTCTAGAGCATGAAGCAAACAAATATTCTACTCGTATATATATTATATAAATAAATAAATAAGAATAAGTACTTATACAGGGAACTACGGTTATACTATATAAAACAACTACAGGATTATATATGTTCAAGTGGTAGCTTATTATTGCCCTTATTAGGTTCTTATAATTTATCTTTGAAGAGCTACACAGTTGTTTTAGAGCCTGCTGCCTTTCAAAATGCTAGAACTAGAATTAATTTAGGAGATACAAGCTAGAGATGACATACTTCACAGTAAACTAACAACCATAAGAGTAATATTTCAGTGTATCAGATGAACTGAGAGTAAATTATTTAACATGGAACTTTTATCTATTATAATTATTTTAGTTCATTGGTCAGATACTTACAGGAGTAATCTTTTCATTTAATTTCTTATTAATGACTGGATGGAAAGACAGACTTGATTTCCTTTCAGTTTGTGTCACTTAGAGTAAACCTTATGGGTTTTGAGAAACACTGTGATGTTGGAGAACCTATCGTTTCCAAATCCTTTGGATATTAAGTTCAAAATTCTTTCTCCCTTCATCTGAATTGGTTTTATCATATAACATGGAACTGTCAAAGACTTTTAAAACTGGTGGAAGTATGTAGATATTTTAGCTTGCATTTTATTATAGATATACGAATTATTTTAGGCAAGATTTTATTAGCATTTATTGATTATGCAGGAAGTTAGATCATACTTCCATCTAGTTGAGGGAAAAGACAGTATTTTATCATCATGCATCATTTAGCTTGTATATTGTGACAATTTTTGTATTCCCTGTTGTAATTAGACACGATGTCTTAGTGTGGGCATGTGGACATATAGACCTACACATTCTTAACCGTGGCAGTAAAGGTAAGTTGTCGGCTTCACAGCTTGGCCAGTATAGCCATGGAGAAAGCCCCTGGGACCCATTGGACAGGAGGCAGGGTGGGCTCCAAAGCTGGTATGGATGCTGTGTGGAAAGTTAATGATAAAACTGTTGAATTTCTGGTTTATATAAACCCCAAGAACTGAGTCACTATGCCTATTTCCTTGTCTTGGTGCTGTTCTGTCTTTCAATCCTATCAATCTCATGTGTCAGGCCTTACTTGACTATAGAGTACTTGCTTAAGTTAGTTTATATAGCTTCATTATGTGCCACGTTGGCTAATATTTCACTTCTAACTTCAGAAATAGAAGGGGAAGATGTACTGGTTATGGTGGAAGTGGTTTCAGAAGTAGTAGGGGGAGCTGTGGGTGAGACGACTGCTTGCTCAACTTGTGTAGCCACCTCACAGTTTCGGCCAGTAAATCCTTCAGCACAGAGGCATCGGTAATTTCCATCTTCTTCTGTCAGACTCACACAGGTTGCCCCATTTTCACACACATCTTCATTCTTGTCACAGTATTTCAGCTCTGTGAATACACAACATGATATAAGCAAACTAAGGTCATGCAACATTTGGGGTTCTCGAGCAGTGAGTTAGATTCGTTTCTGCTGGGATGTGAAACTATGTGATCTCATAAAATGTTTATGATGTTCCTGCAGAGCAACCAGATTTCATAGTACCATGTTCCAGAAGGAAGTAAAATCTTCAGTTTAGTGTTTAATTTCAACGTCTTTTAAACACAAAATGAGGATTTCTCTGCAGACAGGGATGCAAATAAGTATTTTTGTGTGTGTGTATATGTTCACAATGAAAAGTTGCAGAAATTGGCCTGTTAGCCTTGTCATATCTGTTAGCACATAAAACATGACCACTGAATGGATTTTCTTTGAAATTTGGTATTTGGATATTTTCCTAAAATGTCTCCATTGATTCCAATTTTTGTTAAAATTGTACAAAAATAATGAACACTACATGAAATCCTACACGTATATTTGCACACATTGTGAATTTAAGTTACTAAATAGTTATCAGATTTAAATAAAAGTTGTAAAAATGAGACAAATTTTATCAGATTTAAATAAAAGTTGTAAAAACGAGACAAATTTTGTGCCCAGTTCACTTTTACTGTAAGTCATGTAGGTTTTGAGATAATTCAACAAAAGGGACCAGTGCACCAGAATTATTATGCTGTGTATAAAAAAGGTAAAACTATCCCTGTAGAGCTGTGGAGGCCCACAGGGTTGTGAGATGTTGAGGCTCCCACATTTTCTAGACAGTTCGCGCACAGATGGTGGTGAGGTCAGCCTTACACACAAGCCAGCCATTACCCCCAGGATGATTCCTGGTACTCTATGTACAGTTCCTTATTTGTTTTATCTGTTTCAATCTTTTAAGAGTACTGAACTAAAGGAAGGACCCCATCACTCCTACCTTGGGTGCTGAACAAATCTTAATAAAACTGCATGATCATTGCTTTTCCTCCTCCATGCAGAAACCCAAACTTGATATTGAAGGAAAACAGTGCTAAAATTACAAGTATATATTACCTTGGTCACACAACATACCGCCCCATCCAGGCTCACAGTTACATTCCCATGGGCGATGGCATGAACCATGAACACACCCAGGGTAAGCAAAGCACTGGTCACAGTTCTTGCCTGTCCAGCCCACCTTGCACCTGTGTTTTGAAGAAAGATATAAGAGAATATTATTAACTCTTCAATCCTTTCACTGCATGTTATTTTCTCACCATTTTTGTAAACTAATACAATTTTAAGGTAAAAATATTAAAAAATGTGTTCTCATAGAACAGAGAATGAAGTCAAATGATGAAGCAAAAGGGGATGATTATTTGTTGATGTGGACCAACATCAAATATCACAACATATGGCAGTGGATGTTTGCCTTCAGTCAAATATCGTAGCAATAGAGTTAAAGCACACTGATTATTAACACTTGCTTTCACGTTAATGATCTCTTCATTCTGTCTGGTATGATTCTGACACTGAACACCAGTTGTTTCCAAAATGAGAACTAGGTGGTTTATGATAGAGAAGTAGGAACTGAATTTTTAAATATTATTTAGGTATACTTCTGGCTTTAAAGGGTTAAATATTTGTGTAATTTAGACATGTGTATATATTTCTGCTAAGAGGATTTTTATTGGATTTTCATGATCAACTTTCAGTTGAAAATTTGTATTACTCAAGGCTGCCAGGTTGTTCTGAATACTAGACATTTTGTCCTTTTGCAAAACTCACTGCATTTATAATGTATGTATTGTAGATAAGATATACAGACAAATTAATTTGACTCACCCTGCACCATTAAATATTTTGGTCAGTGTAATTAAAGTGGTAATCTCTGGTTAAAATGCACTGCAGTATTCATACAATATATATAGTTCTCAAAAGAATAAATGTAACGGCATAAAAATATATGATATATTAGATACATGCAACAAACTTAGTTTTTTCTCAAAAGCTTCTTATTTTCGAATACTTTTAATACTTAACGATCAAAATGGGCTCCACATGTGTGAAATATGTATACACATGTATAACTAAAATTAAAAAAGTGTCATGCACAAAAACATTTTGGATGCATAAGTAACGTGCTTGAGGTGCTCACAGCAATGAGTATGAAAAACATTGCCTTCTGGGATGTGATGCTTGATAGTACTTTACAGACATTTCAGAGGAACATCTGTAATTTCTACCAGACTACATGGCATCTCATCCCAGAAGGCAGTATTCTGTATTAGTAATGTTTATAATGTAACAGTCTGACAGTATGCGTGACTGTAATGATAGTTTAGATATATTTCTATATGCTAGCATATATGTAACAAAGATAGGTTAAGGAATATTTTGTTTTTTATATAATTATACTGCATACTGTACCTGCATTCTCCTGGCTTTCTGCAGTAGCCTCTCTCTTTGTGACAGTTCTCAGCACATATGGCTGTAAGGAAAGAGTAGTAAATATTACTGGATTTGAAACTAACTGAGTTATATTTGTGTTTACATGGGCATTGTTTTACATTATCAAAAAATGTGAATATTTCAAAGTAATAAAGATAACATTACTAGAAGCAGAAAACTGGGTAGAGGAGCATAAAAGGGACCCACAGGTAAACTGCACTTCTGTGACTGATTTGGGCCTTCAACAAAACTAACCAGCCTGTGGAAGAATTAAGAATTTTGTATCAAGAAGTCATAAAAGAAACAACCAAAAATCTTCAAAAGTTGCTTTTCCCTAACAACTACACATTTAGATCTTCTGATCCATACAGTTTAGTTACAAGAACATTTTAATTTTCACCAACTACTTTTAAAAGTCTGTGTGTATGTTCATAAATTCATTGTATTAATCTATAAATATGAGAAAATAAAAATATAATTTGTTGGTGTTTGATGGTGCTTGTGTGTCTTCAGGGTACAAGGAAGTGGGCAACATCGTTGATGTTTTGGAGGTACATGCTGACTCTATCTTCAGAGTAACTATGAAGATTGAGGCAGCATGTACTTCTGAAGCATTGGCAGCACTGCTCACATCCTTATGATACAAAGACCCAAGAGCAGAATCAACATCAGAAATGAATTACCAATAAAGCCTAAAAGAGTAAATACATGGTAGTCACCAGAATGCATAATTAACACATTCAGGACTGGAGGGGCCAATTGGGCCTCTATGTTTCTATAGGGTTGTGGGCCGGGCGGGCCAATTGGCCCTTTTCTGACGCGTTATGTTGCAACCGACTATATCTCACTGTGTGGCTACGTTGCATCATAACTACTGCATATTTGACCTCGGGAATGTTTGCTAGCTTAGCCAGTAGCATGATCACGCTCATTTCCTGTCACACCCTAAAGAAAAAAGCCTTTGTTCGAGTCCAAGCTTCCACATATGAACCAGGAAGTTAGCAGTGCAACATGGATCAGAGACGAAAGCAGTTGCAGGCAAAGCGTTCTCTTGGAAAACAAGAAATATTAGATTTGTTCTCCGATGAGCTATCAGATTTGCCAACTGCTTCGTCTTCTGATAGTGAGGCCAGCCTCAGTGAAATTGACAGTGACTGGGGCCAGAGGGCCCCCCAAAATATTGCGTCCAGTGAAAGTGAGTGCTCCGATGAAAGTTTCCAGAGATATCACATGCACAAGCACTTCTAGGAGCTCTGGTAAGTGTTCTCCAAAAATTTTAGTTCATAAAATTAATTAGGAGATTTTATATTAATTTTTAAAGTGAACAGTGCACAAGTTAGGGTGCTAGGATTAAAAACCCCGGTTCCCAGGGTGATTTAAGTATTTAAACAACCGGTCTGCAATGTGTTAAAAGCTATGTACATAGTATATACTTCAGTCTATATTTTGCATGAATTTTCCTTCATTCAGTGTAAGGATACTCTAATGATGGCAATATTAAGTGCTGACAGCTGGAGAGGAAATGGTTATGACTGGTCTAGATTTCCTGCACTGACTGAACAGGACTCTAGCACAGGCTCCATTCAGTATGCATGGAATTACTCCTGACTGTTTTTGATGTATAGTTGGATAGTGTGATACATACGAGTCTGACAGAGCAGCCCTGTGTATCCTTCATGGCAGCGGCACTCAAGGGGCTTGGTACAGAATCCGTGTTGACATCCTGGCAGCACTTGACAGTCTGTGCATGTCTCTCCAGCCCAGCCTAGACGACACCTACAAATATGTTGACACTTCAAGAAGTTTTAATTCCTCTTACTGAATGTACTTTAATATAAATTAAGCATTTGGTCCAGTGAATACAGAAAACATAACTGACAGCGATAAAAACTGTAATCACAATTTCTGAATATAGATAGCATTATTTGGGATACTGTTTCATTGTCTGCCATTTGGGATTGTGAAATGTCGCATTTTCTACTTTTTAAAAAAGTGAACATTTACTGCAGTGTGTCTAGTGGCCAGCGTTCCTGGCCAGAGGTCCAGGTTCGATTCCCGGCGCTACCATATTTTTTCTGAGAAATAGTGGGTCTGGAATGGGGTCCACTCAGGCTCGTGATGATAATTGAGGAGTTATTTCAAGGAAATAGTGGCTCTGGTCTAGAAAACCGAAATTAATGGCCATGGGGATTTGTTGCGCTGACCATGTGACACCCTTTATCCACAAAAGTTGGCACTAAACTTCGCCAACAAGTGGCAGTCACTCGGTTAGTATAGTTCGCTTGCGGACTAAAATCAAGGAGTTTTGTTTTTTTGTGTGTACTGTAATGTGTGGGTGAGTGCTGTTACTTTTTACATATAAGCAGCACAAATGAGTTTTCAAAGGCCTTCAGACATTAATAAATGAGAACTCCAAGTGATCTATGATTTGATATGTATTACATTACCTGCATTCTCCTGGCCATTCACAGTAACCTCTTGTATGATGACAGTCTTCTTTACAGATGGCTGAAATGTAGGAAACAGGCGTCCTGTAGGTTTTACATATTTTATAAATCATGTTTTTTGAAGTTGGTTAACATGATTATGAAAAGAATTCTGGTGTTACAGGGACTATTTTCCAACTGTGCACAAATTCAAGGTATACATTGCCACCATGAATGAAAATTTTGACACCAATGTCATTCTCAGAAAATCTTCAAATTGAAGTCCTAGACTGAAGGAATGCAGGAGTGAAGAGCAGGTGACAACTGACATTGGACAGGTGTGTCAGGCTTGTGGAGCAATGCATGTGGGATATCTGTAACTGACCATGAAGAGTAGGGTGTTCTGGGTTTAATGCTGTGTAATCCAGGGAGGGTCCAAAGTTTTAGACGAATATACTGCCTCTGTCTTCAGTGTAAAAGAGTATGCCAAGAAAGAAATCAACAGCTTACTCTCTGACTCCAAAGATGGAGGCAATATATTCCTCCAAAACTTTGGGTTGTTTCCGGAGTGTATGACATTACAACCAAGAAAACTGTACTCTTCAAAGTCACTATCATAAGAACCTCAAATCGAGCATGCAAATGACTTTGTTTTATAGAACCAAGTCTAAGTAGCTAATCATCTGAGTATCTCTCTAATTCCTTGATGCAGAGTTTCCATCAGTTATTCAGCTGGTTAGTAAATTTCCTAAATTTATGAAATCAGCATGTTCATGTTGGCAAAAACCTGTCACTGTACCCAATCCTGAGACACTTCACACAACCAATTTATCTACGAGATGTTTTAATCTTCCCATCTGTGTCTAGGCCGACCAAGTGGGAGTATACATATATATGAACTGAACCCATGAAATGCCGTACACCTAGCCAACTTTATTTGGTCAGCTTCATGCCCCAACTGCTTTATTTCCAGGAAAATATCCCCCCCCCAGTACCCATCGAATAGGAGGCTGGGTGGGCCCCAGAGCCAGTCTGGACTCTGTGGAGGAGAGAAAAATGTCCTACCCTGCCAGGAATTGAACTCTATCTGTCCAGCCCATAGCACCATTAAATTGTTCTTAACCAAAACATGGAAATGCATATTACAAGGACATCCTAACCTCAATAATTAAATGAAGATATAATATTTACTGTAAGTTCTACAGAACCACAGTATTTCTGTTGATACATACCATCCCTACAAAACAGACCATCCCAGCCCTTATGACAGTTGCACTCAAAACTTGTGTTGCAGTAGCCATGTTGGCATCCTGGCAGCGAGATGCATTTGTTGCACAGTTCACCGTAGAAACCTGTTGACAAAACAGAAGTTAAGTTGTAGGAATAAAACAGCATCATTATATAACACTGAAACTAAAAACATAATTTTGTATTCCCTTAATCATATATTGCAATTGTGAAAATAGAGAATGTATTTATTATAATGCCAATTGCTGAACATAAAATGCTGTCACCATTTTATGCAGCTGCATTTAACAGCTTTGGAAAGATTGCTTCCTGTGTGATATGTATGGTAGTTTTGAGATTTAAAAATTAAAACAATTACTAAGAAACTGTTGCTGGGAATAACATAAATAAAAATATGTGTAATGATATAAACTTTTTATTTTACTCAGAGTTCTTGTTTGTATAATGTCTACTTTTAGAAATGCACTATGTATAATGTTCATTTTGGCAGGGAATGCATTTGCATCTCCAGGGTTAATGGCTTGGGGGGGGGGGCAAAGTTTGCAGTTCTTGTATAGATGTTGCAGTAGATGGCAATTTGGGCCTGAAGTTGTGATTGGATGAAATGAAGGAGTGGGGTGCTATCCAGTAGGAAATGATCACATGGTTAGTGAAAAGTTCTTTGATTATATTTTGATAAAAACTTGAAAAAATACTGGCCATCCCTTTTGTCACAGTTTAAAACCAGCACCTTTACTTACAAGAAAACATCACTGTTTGCGACAATGATTCTATCATAGCAGACAATTCATGATCAATTTTCATCACTACCTAATACTAAAAATCAACACATTTGACATATGTCTGCCATTTCTATAGGAACTTCAGATTTAAACTGACATTCTCTTGATGCGGCTAAAGAATTGCACACAAAATTCATATTAGTATACATTGCATTTATAAATCTCACTGTATGATAATCTGTACTGTTAACTGTGTGTGTAGTTTTTGTACTGAAGGAACGCTATGTTTACACTACACTGATTCCAACTATGTCTAAAGCTGTGCAAAATCAGAACTAAAAAAATCGAACTGTGAGAATAATGATACAGCATTTTATATTCCATTTTATCTCCACAGCAACTCCAAAAATTAATAGTATAATCTTTACTATCGCTCCATAATAAAGCAAAGTAATTTATCTCATGGAGTACAGTATTTATAGAAAAGGTGATAGTTTCTCTGTTGGTCAAGAAAGTCCATGCCTTTCATGGAATTAAAAGGTTAATTTTGTGTCTACAAGAGCCTTCCAGACTAATTCAGACTACACATGCACCTCCTGTTTCCTTAAGAACAATTTTAATACTATATTCTGATCTTAGTCAGAAAACCTGAAAGGAAGAGACAGCTTAGGAGATTGGTCACAGATCAGAATATATTCTTTTGTATACTGGAGTAAATAAGCATAAGTATTAAACAGTTCAGGCAATGATGGCTTCTTCACACAAAAATGTAAATATTTGTAGCTAACATACCAAGTTTACAGAGACACTCGCCCGGCCGTTTGCAGTAGCCTTGCAGAGGGTCGCACCCCTTTCTGCAAATGGGAACATCACACACATCTCCTGTCCACCCTCGGAGACACTTCACTTCTCCATTGTCAGTGCATACATAATGGCTGTGCTCATTCTGACTTGCAGGCACCTCACATGCCTGAAACATAACAGAAAACCCATTTAACAAATAGCAGCACTGTGCTTGGAGTGGAAACTGAAACCGTTCAAACTTTTACACTGTCACTGTTATGGATATTTAACCATCTCTTCCAGAATATATATGGTTCACTCACTGAGATCAAAGAGGTAGGCCTTTCAGAAAGAAAACTATGATTAAAAGGTAGTTTCAAATTTCAGTTTATATAAGTCAGCTTAATACTTCATGACATTTCCAGAGCAAAGTTTTCCTAGTAGGCTATGCCATTCAAATTTTTCAACAAAAATTACATATCCACTCCTCACTTCCCTATGCATATTACATGTCCCATTCTTCATATTACCCTTAATTTTATAACCCTAATAATATTTGGCGAAGAAAAAATTCAAAGAAAATTCTGGGAGAATATGTGCACTCCAGTGCAGTACACCTTTCAGTTTTATTTTATAATTATTAAATTGGTAATGCACACAATGGGCATGATTCTGAGCATTCAGAGAGCTATGCTGTAAGAAATCAAAAGTTCTTCTGGCTCATTATACTAAATGGTATCTTGTGCATATTTTATCAAATAGTACACAAATACTGTCTTATTTTATATTATTTTATCATATTTTATAATAAAGGCAAAGAAGTCCACCAGTCAAAGGTAAACAGTCACAGTTATACACAAAATTTAATTCAAAACAAACAAACTGTATTAGTTATGATACAACACATCTTTTCAAGGCAGGTGCAGAGGAGAATATTTGGACCTAAGAGGGAGTGGAGAAAAACGGTTAATAAATAGCTTCATAAGTATTATGAGGATCATTAGGTCTGGGTGGATCAGATCAGCAGGGCATGTACCACACTTGTAAATTATGAGTCATGAACACGCAATTTGGTTTTGGAAGNGTGCGTCCCCCTTTAATTTCTACTGTCGCCATACCCTACCGGTACAGGTGCGTGCTATCAGCCCCGTTCAGCCAACGAGGTCGGCCGTCGGTACCTGATATTTCCCCCATCTGCTAGAGGCATTGGAAACTACTTGGGCGGGAAATAGTTTCCTAATTTTGCTCAGAGGTCTCCTAGAGACATGAGGATCTTTTACGTGCCGTAAATCTACGACACGGGACACACGGCTTAAAGTCCCTCCTGAAGGACTTGTTCCCTGAATTCCACGACCTCCGCCGGGTTTGAACCCGCGTACCTTGAGTCATGAGGTGGGAACGTTACCCCTAGACTACGGAGGCTGCTACGTTTGTACCTTCCTACCAGACTGTGTAGCTCATACAGATCATATCTCAGAATATCGTCATCTTCGGGATAATTACCATTCAGGGTCCATAAAAGTTGGGCAATATTTTGAATAGCTGAGCAACTATTAGCTTTTTAAAACCTATCACGTTGACCCGTACCTATTAAAGGCCCACCAGCATCTGATTGCAATTTCCCGCTGCATACCCTAATATGAAAATAATGCCATCCAAAACATCTAAGAAAACGCGTATTCTCCTTATGTCAGATACAAGCCGAATACCGAAACGCCAGCTTCCATGCACTTCGTGAGTGATTACGATGGAGTTCAGATTCCGTCACCGAACTGCTTGGTATGCTTTGTGGGAAAACGGCTTAATATAAGTGGGTGTAGGGCTTGTCTCAGTGGAGCCGTTTGTTATACTGCATTTTCCGCCTTGCGCTGCCACTAGAAAAGCGTAATCCATGTTATATCGAGAACGTTATGATTTTCATAGACGAGGTAGTAACCGGAAATGACAAGAATCACTGAAAGACTATCGCTAACAAATAAAATATGATAAACAGGTAATTTTTACTGCCATCAGAGTGCAGTATACTGCTGTCAGTAGCTGATTGTATGTAGTTTTTGGTATGAAGATAGTTCCGACCAAAATAATGAGCAGAACATGGATACCTTCTCGATGTTGATGATAACCGGATATAAGAGTGTCATAGTTCTAGTTCTCTGTAAACAATGCGCAGGCGGACGGGGGACGCGCGCGCACGCACACACACACACACACACACTTTCTGAAATTTTCCATCACTGAGCTTTCCATAACCCTAGTCACAACAGAAGCGTTCACATGTCTAATATCAACGATTTAATCCAAATAACATCATTATATTATTTCAAGCAATGCAGAAGTATTTCA
This sequence comes from Cryptotermes secundus, assembly GCF_002891405.2. Taxonomy (NCBI): domain Eukaryota; kingdom Metazoa; phylum Arthropoda; class Insecta; order Blattodea; family Kalotermitidae; genus Cryptotermes; species Cryptotermes secundus. The sequence continues at coordinate 3,362,353 of NW_019731262.1, read as the reverse complement.
ATTAATATTACGAAGTATGTGATTGCACAGCAAAGACTTTCAAATCTTGAAATTAAAATATCGACAAACATGAAATACAAGTACGAATATGAACTTAAAAATTAATAGTATTTACAATCAACTTTGGGATGCCTGAGGGCAGAGGCTTGGAGCCCAGGAGCGGCCAAGTGCCCCTCTTTCCACCCCGCCAATCATCCGTGACCTGTCGTAAATATGGGTTACGTTCGTCATCTATCTAGAACAGTGCTTCTCAACCGCCGGGCCGCGGCCCAGTAGTGGGCCCTGGCATCAATTATACTGGGCCGCAGGAGGCTCTTCTGGAATTTGTCATTTTCATTTTCTAAGCATTTTTCATGAATAAATATTTTATAGTGGAAATATTCTGAGGAGAATAATATTTGTGTCGAGAAGCTCAGACACAGAACACCTAAATCTGTGTAGCAAATGTCAGTGACCAAGCCGCATATTTTTAAACATGGAAGTATTAATGAATGATCGGGAATTTTCAGACATCAAAATCTATCAACATTCGGGAAAGGCAATACCGATGTTTATGACCGGTCATAAAAATTGACTGCAAGCCGATTACAACAATGGGCGGCATATCCTCTGTTCTCAGAACTGAGCGAAATAACATCTGTGTTGCAAATGTCAGTGACCAATCAGCAAGGAAGTATAAAGAAAATGTTTCCACTGAATTTGAAGATCAAGGCAGTCTGTATCCGGTTCTCAAATCTAGTAATACTGAATACTGTTTCTTCGCTAGTTCGCATTGCAGTGTGTAAGTGCTTGTTTCGAAACCTGAGTGATTTAAAATTTAATATGAATAAGAAACATAGGACTTTGTTTAATTTTGGTGTTAAGAAATCTCGTATTAAAGGTGTTTTTGACGCAACACGTAGTGATTCATCCACCTCAAGCCTACATAGCGATCTCCAGGATCCTGGGTAGCCAGGCTGGCGTATCTCAGCGACATATTTTCTTACATGAACGAGTTGAATTTAAAACTTCAAGGTCCAGATACAACAATATTTAATGCTTGGAACAAGATCGAATCATTCAAAAAGAAACTCAAACTCTGGCTTAATGTGATTGCAGAAGGAAACAATGAAATATTTCAGTCGTACTCAGATTATATTATGGAAGCAGATGATTTCTATTCATAGAATTCAATTTCAGATATTATTGCAGCCCACTTGAAGATGATGTTGTTGTCGTTTGAAAAATATTATCCCGAACATGAGGATCCCTGGAGGCAAAATATGTGGATTGTGAAACCTTTTGTTGAATACAAAGAGACAGCCCTTTCCCACGAAAAAACCCTTAAACTTATTGAATTACCATCGGACAAAGGACTGGAAAGTACTTTTAATACTACGAGTAATTCGAAATTCTGGATAAGAATGAAAAATGAATATCCAAAGTTACATGAAATAGCAGTGAGTGTTCTTCTTTGTTTTTTCAGCACATATCTTTGTGAAACTGCATTTTCTGCCATGACTGTGTTTAAAATGAAACAGAGGAACTGCCTACAACTTTCTGACTGTCTCCGTTTGGCTCTCACTTCAATTTATCCCAGAATTAATAAGCTAACGGACGGAAAACAGAATCAGAAGTCTCATTAGCCTAACTAAAACCTTCCAAATTCAGTTGTGATAAAAGAAACTAAGTTTAACTTTCCAACTTATAATTGCTGTGTTAAAGTGCTGGGTCTTTAAAATCAAAATATTAATTAGTGTTGGAAGTAGTGTTTAGAACTGAGAGATTCATACATTTTTATTTATCAAATTACATACTTTACACATATAATTATTTGGCGTGTGTATGTGATAATAAGTGTTTCGCCGGCAAGTTGACATCCTTCTGCTTCTTCCCCTAGTCAGCTGACTTTTATGGTGAGTTACAATGCATAAATATTTTTCTCACTGCCGCTTTTTTCAAACCAACATCATTAAAATCAATTTAATAATACAATAATCAATTTTTCGCTGAATAACATAAGTTTTGGTGATCAGCATGGGATAAGTCAATGACAATTAGCACAAATTAATTTAATGATGTTGGTCTGAGGAAACTACAAAATGCTACAAGATTTCATTAGTATATGTAATTTTATGTTTATCAACATGCCACACCGTATACATAAGTGTACTAATTTTTTCCCTTGGCACTACAGCCCCAGTGGGCCTAGGCCTACCTCCATGAACTCCGTTCACTTCGGGTTTTCTAGATCTTACACATACGGTAGGACTCCTTGGGCGAATGATCAGCTCGTCTCAAGGCCTCTACCTGTAGACAAACACAGAAAAACGCACACAAACATGCATGCCCTGAGTGGGATTCGAACCCACGATCTCGGCTTCCGAGCGAGCGAAGACAGTGCATGCCTTAGACCGCTCGGCTACCGTGACCGGCAAGCGTACTAATACTCTTTATGATTATGCTGTATTTAATTACTAATATTATGTTAGCTTAATGCATGAACTTTAACAAAACTGGAAGGGTAATTACGAGTAAATTTGTTGGGACTGGGCGCTCGTCTTATAAAAAAAGAACTTACTGGGCCGCGGTCTCATAAAGGTTGAGACCCAGTGGTCTAGAACACGTCAGAGAGGTCGGCTCACCCGTCAACGTTACATCCGGCGATGCAACAAGAACGCCGCAGTCGCAGCTAATAAGACAGCATAAAGTGATTATTTGCCGTATAAACAAAAACTGTTTAAAAATTCACTTAACGATTTACGTCGTTTCTACATTCGAAAGAACACCCTCTTTATGCGAGGAATGCTGCTATTCAACAGATATTTCAATTTATGCACATGTTTTGCTCTCGAGCACTCCATTTTAGTATTCGGTAGACCCTGAGTTCAATTCTTCGTCCGTATACCCTCTATCATCAGAGTTTTGCTGTTTTACTCAGTGTTTCCAGGCAAATGCTGATACAGTAACCTTAAATTATGCTACTGCTTTTTTCCTCGTTCTCTTCGGTTCATTATTCACTAAACGTCCTTTCATTCGCCGTATAATCTGAGCTTCTGAGAGCGCCATTAAAGAAACCAGAAATCAATGAGAGGGCGATCTTTTTCCTTGAAATTTAAGGGACTGGGGAGGAAGCGGTCATGGCATATTTCAAGTCTATTAACCCGGCACTCACTTGAAGGGGGGGCTGAAATCATGAAACCTCGATATACTTGGTGTTTCGGCCGAGATTCTTACCAATGTGAGCAGACAGGTTCATCACCGCGCACAATAAAGCACGACCCTCAGTCAGCTCCATTCACCTCCCATCCGTTGTAACCAGATTAAGGCTCATTTCAATATCAGCATCTCATCTCCTTCTCGGTCTTCTAAGTAGACGTTGTTCAAGAAATTTTCCAATCAAAATACTGTGCATATTTCTTGTCTCCCCCATCCTAGCATACGTACAGCCTATAGCAACAAGAGACTAGTGGGTAGGCGATTTGCAAACGCCAAGGGTATATTTTAATACTTATAAATGAGAATACAAAAGACGTTGATCCTCTCCTTAGAGCACAGAATAAATAAAAACTCACCTGTTTTTTCCATTTTGGGACATACCTAGCAGGTATGACGACAGCCGGTAAAACCGCGAGGCACACGAAGAGTGCCAGGAACGTCCGTGACATCGCAGCAGGAGAGTCAGGACGTGCGTTGCCGAGAGACTGAAGAGGACATCTGTTCTCATACCCACCGGAGAGCCAGTGACCTGAGCCGTCCTCACACTAGACCTACTTGTCTTGCTGTCATGGTTAGCTTCAGTCCACATTTCGGTTCTTTCAGACTGCCCAATATCAACACAAACACGTCACGGTGCCAATGACCGCTTAGCGAAGGCACAAGTAAACTTGGTAACGGGCTCCGTCTCGTTAGAATAAAACAAGTCAGTCTTACACCGAATTCTGTCTTCTGGGATATAGTGCCATGTAGTCCGCTGAAAATCAACCGACGTTTCGGAGGAACACGTCACCTCCATCTTCAAGGTCGAAGGATAAGCCAAGTGAGAAATCAGTATGAATGAGGTAGCAAGCAGAGCCAGAACGATTGCGAAGAGTTCTGTATTCTAGGATATAACGTCATGTAGCCCGTTGAAAATCAACCGACGTTTAGGAAACGTCGGTTGATTTTCAATAGACGACATGTCGTTATGTCCCAGAAGACAGAGTTCCTCATACCCACGGCTGTGTGAATCTCAGATCCTACGCAGTCTTATAATGTTGAGACCAAATAATTGTGAGCCATATTCCATTTTCATTCCCATATTTTTTACTCCCGATTTGATCAAGAGGAGGGGAAACACTTTTTACATATGATCACGTGAATTTTGAGGGGGCCTGAATGCACCTGGTACAACATCTTTGGCAGAAGCACAAAAAATGGCTTCGCCATGAACGTGTAACTACAAAGATATATTAATAACAACAACAACTTCTGAGAAAAACTAATCATCTACGTGGACCGAACAGAAAACGACTCATCCAAAAGGTCTTCTAGTATTGTGTGTGTATTCGTTGCTGCAGTAACGTTTTTATGTGAAGGACGCCGTTGAGATAAGCTCAGGTGCCATGATGTACATACCAAGTTTCATAAAGACTGATTCAGGCATTCAAAAGTTGATAAGGAGGATTCATAGACACAGACAGCATGGTGATCTCGCAAGCGTACTTTTCTTTTTTAAAAATAAGGAAATGGTGTTTGGTGAAAAATACAATGTCTCAGTCTATGTCATTTCCTTACAGTGGATGAACAAATTCCACACCCCTACATAACAAGTAAAGTACTCTTTGATTTGAGCGGTGACTATGAAGAGTACCATCTTTTGGTATATAATTCCATGTAATCAGGCAAAAGTTCACTGACGTTTCAGAGTAACATACTGCCACGCTCTTCAATTTTTATCTGCTTCTTGCGGTCATTTATTTAGCCTACTTTTTGAACCCGAAGATGGAAGCAGCTACAAGACGCTGCTGCCAGAAAGTAGGACTCTTCAAGTAAAATAGAGTTATATTTCATTCTTAATATTTTGAACAGGAGACAGCAAGATGAATGTTTTGAACTGAATGGTAACAACCATTTCCAGAATTTATCTGCCCGCAATTCATTCCATATATTTGATTGGTGGGATATTCGTATCCTTCCGCCTATGCCTAGTTGTTCGCGGTAAGGCAGGTAGTTCACATGACAACCCATGAACTGTAAAGGCTCATGGTTTGTGATTCCGTAACGTGTTCCTGGCTTTGTGATACTTCCAACAAGCACGTAACGATGAACGGGATTTGTATGAACCGTAATTGTCGCTAGTAAAGAGAATGGGTATGGGCTGAAGGACCTCGGTTCGATACCCGGAAGGAGCAGACACTTCTCCCGTCACCAACCCATACGGACAATACCTGGGGCCTACACATCTGCCCCATTGATATGGGAGCTTCATTGTTTCCTGGGATAATGCAGACGAATCGTGAAGCTAATCTCTCATCTCCCAGTGCTTTGGTTAATTCATCGTGGAACTGTACCTACATTCTTCAATGTGTCCACGGCGTAAGGTAAGGTAAAGTTGTCCATGTGCTTAATTAATTAAGCACTACGCCATGAAGGCATATGGGGAGTGGATTTATAGATCCACATTTTCTTGACCTCGGCACTAGCTGGAGGTGAGTGGTCAGTTTCACGCCCCTGCCGGTTTACCCCCGGTACCCATTGGATAGGAGGCTGGGTTGGTCCCAGAGCCGGTCTGGACGACATGGAGAAAATTCTTGACCCTACCGGGACTTGAACTCTGACACCTCGGTCGTCCAGTCCGTGGCCAGTCGCTATACCGCCTACGCTATCCCGGTTCTATCTCCATGGAGTGGAGCTTGAAAATTTGCTTATGATTTATGTTTCAGCCGAACTGTTCGTCTTAGAAATTAAGGGTAGAAGAATATTCTTTTTAAAAATACTCAATTTTTTAATTATTATTTTTGTACTCCCCTCTTTTTAATCTGTATTTTTTTTTTAAATACAGGAGAGATAAATGCCTAACTTGTCCCCACCATGCCAGCATCTGTGGGGAACGTCGCCTTTACATCTTATCATGGGGAATGGTGTATGATGGTTAAGAACAATGAATTAGGAGCCATACAGAGGGAAATGGCCGTGGCCTATTTCAATGAGCTATCCAGTTCTTTCCTTGATGGGGTATGGAGAGCCACGAAAACGCAAGCCAGTGTAACCAGCCAGGTGAGTAAAACTGAACTCAAATATTCTGGTAAGAGCTTTATAACAATTGAGTCTAACCTATTTTCTGAAGTCTGGGGAGTTATTTCGTAAAGGTAAATGCAAGTTTCGTATTTGTCAAAATTATGAAGATGGTAACATCAAGAAGTGTGAGCATGTAGCATGGAGAGAACACATAGAAGACGTACGCGTTCTTATAACGACAGCATTAAAACGGATCTTGATGATATAGGTTTTAATTGGATTCATCTCGCTAAGGATAATGTCCAATGACAAATAACCTTCAGATTACATAACAGGCAAGGAGATCCTTCAACACCTGAAAGACTATCAGCTTCTCAAGAAAAAATTATCGTGGAGTTATTTATTTAGTTATGAGCCGACGAAAATTACTATAAACTTCAGCGACCAAATGTGTGCTTATCCAAGAACGGAATTCACATTGTGATTAGGCAGTTGTGCAGCGACAGTGGCCTAACTGTACTGGCCTGCTGCCTAGAGACCCACTTTCTTGACTTAATAACTCGACAAAGAACAATTCGCTCACTAGAATAACAAAACACTTCGTAATTCCTCGAATCCCTGCTCGTTAATAAGTGAATATCCTCTTCATCGAGGATTATATGATTGGAAATGAAAATCAACGTAAACATTTAGTGAAAAACTAGAATTTCTACAGGTGTGTTCTAGCCAATAAAACCAAGAAGTTACACATTTATCTCACCTATGCATGCTACGTGTTTCACCTATTTCATCTTCCTCGATTTAATGGCGATATAAACCAGGTGATGATCCCTTTGTCACGATAACACTGTGACCGCAGAAACGACCTCCAGAAATGGAGGGTAGCTATAAATACAGAAAAAAAAACAGACAATCGTGGACACAGAAGGATTAAGCAGGGCATCTGACCCCGTCCCCCATATTCTGAAAAGAAAGAAAGAAAGAAAGAAAAATCTATAAAAAATTAAATGTACCGAATATTAATATAAAAATTATCCATTTTTTCAACATAGAGATCCACAAAATATTCTTAAACAGCTTTACTGTAAGTATACCAGCAAATTTCTGGACTCCTTCCCATTCCACCGGAAGGACTCTTGGTGGCACCCACGGACCTTGCTCATCTCATAAACATGTAACAGTACAATATTTTGAACTTACTCTTGAGAAAACTGTTAATAAGTCGAGTCAATTTAGCTTCGTAATGTCAATCAGTTACCCTCTTTAGACAGTTACGTGAACGGGACATGCATACAACCGTTTTTACTCAAGAAGACAACGGACGTTACGTGTGATCATAAGAACGTGCAGTAAGCGAATACGTATTTCATCATTTCCATTCCATTAATTAAAAGCTGAAACACACACGCACATATTGTAACTTTATGTGTGCTTGATGTGAGTGTGAAATTTGACCTTTCACCCTTAGGGAGCAACAAGGGCTGAGAGTGTTTGAGATCGAAGTGTTGAGAAAGTTCGGACATAGCGTGAAAACAGCAGGAGGAAGAACACGTAAGAGTGACGGGCTTCATAATTTGTACTCTTCACGAAATATTGGGTCGACGAAATCAAGGGTAAATGGACTGGACACGTGTCACGTATGGGAGGCGAGAAATGTACAGAATAGTTTAGTCGGAAGCCCTGAAGGAAAGATACCCCTTAAGAGATTTAGGAATGACATCAGAATAACAGTAAAACGTATCCTAACGAAAATAGAAAGGCTTAAAAATCCTTTCTACGAGTAAATTGGTATTCGCGACTTCAGGTATGTTTTCTTTTGTTTCCTTGTGGTTTGAATTACAACAGTCACTATTTATACTAAGAAAAAAGGTAAAGCTATCCGTGAAGACCCATAGGGATGTGAGACGTCGAGGCTCCCACATTTTCCTTAGACAATCCGCTCATAGATGGCGGCAAGGTTGTCAGCCTTACGTGCAGGCCGCCCGTTACCCCCTAGGAAGATTCCTGGTACTCATTTCCCTCATTTCTGTTAGAGGCTGAGTCGACCCCGGGGCCATACTGCGGCTGGGAGGATTGAGTAAATTGAAAAATTCCACCTCATCAGAACTCGAATCCGCGACTTTCCGGCTTGTAGCATAGTGCCTCAGCCAACTATGCTATCGCGTGCCGCCATTTATACTAAAACAGAATCGAATAGTATGGTAAATGAATCGGAAACTACTTGTATGGAAGTGATCGTGGCCTCGGGGTATTATTGTGTAATGTGCCTTGAGGGACTGACTAAAACGACGAAAATTCTCAATTAGGATGACTGGTGTCACGGTCGGAATTTGCACCAAGCAATTCCCGATTACAGGTCTAAGAGTGCTACCACAGTGCCAACATGCTTGGTACTTCCTTCTGGCATTTGCTGGAGAAGTAACTTCTTGAACACTCAACAGATGGTACGCTGCACAGGGGGGGCCCTGTTTCTTTCACATCCACTTCCCATGTTATTTATCTTAACATGAAATCAAATAAAATAACCAGTCTCTTTTGTGAATATAAGATATATCAGCTTTCAACCCATCATGGGTTCTATGCTACATATTACTAGACCTTATCATTGGGAGCAGAGTGGAAATTGTGCATACACGTGCTCCCATCTAAATGTCAGATTGGTAGGTAGTGGTAAAACACTATAGCTGGGAGCATAAAAAAACATTATACTCTCACAAACTACATTTCAGTATGTGATCTTCCAGGTTATGACAAACCACACTTGGTTACCAGCATTTTGAAGGAATCTGTTCCCTTGTTCCTCTAACCTGAAGCCAGAGGAAGTAGGTTCATCTGAAATGCTTGTAACCAAATACCAGATTGCACTCTGAATCTCTTACAATGAAAAGCAAAAATCTCATACTTTGTATTAGTATATCAAGTGCAATTTAGTTTTGTCAGGATTTTATAATTCCTGGCCATACTTATGCATGCTGTAGCAATCCCCAACATAAATGGAAGAATGTAGCACTACTGTCATATCATATGAAAACCAAATGGTGATATGAGTAGCTGCAAGTTCAAGTGGCCAGAATAAAGTCAGGAAAATCGTGGCAGAACAGAACTTGCAAGTAAAATATACAACCATCAATATACCTGGAAAACAGTTGGCCAATGCCGTTTTAAAGATGGTTCCTGAAGCTCACAAAGCTCATAAAATTCTGGTGGGACTGTAGGTATACAATGCAAAATCAGACCCCTTCTTTATTACCTTGCAGTATGCATATTTGTAGCCGGTCACGGTAGCCGAGCGGTCTAAGGCATGCACTGTCTTCGCTCGCTCGGAAGCCGGGATTGTGGGTTCGAATCCCACTCAGGGCATGCATGTTTGTGTGCGTTTTTCTGTGTTTGTCTACAGGTAGAGGCCTTGCGATGAGGTGATCACTCGCCAAAGGAGTCCTACCGTATGTGTAAGATCTAGAAAAACCGAAGTGAACGGAGTTCATGGGGGTAGGCCTAGGCCCACTGGGGCTGTAGTGCCAAGGAAATGCATATTTGTAAAAATTCAGCAGTTTGCTGGTTGGCTTTCTTACTAGTGCGACCTGTAATCCAGAAGTGATCTATACTGACCAAGAGACTGCTGCTTGTCGGCGAAGTTAGTGCCAACTTTGGCGGACAGAGGGTGTCGTGTGGTCAGCACAACGCATCCCCACAACTGTTACTCTCGGTTTTCTAGACTGGGGCCGATATTTCCTTGAAATAGCCCCCCAATTATCCTCATGAGGTTGAGTGGACCCTGTTCCAGACCCACCATTTCTCAGAAAATCTGGTAGCGCCGAGAATCGAACCCGGGATCTCCGAAATTGAAGCCAGGAACTCTGACCACTAGACCACAGAGACGGTCAATCCGACATAGCAAATTAATTGAGAAGTACCTAAAGAAAATGTAATAACATTTCAAGATACATAATAAAATAGAATAACAAATTTATTTTATGTGAAATATCCAAAGAACAAAATATGACCATGACCATAGTATCCCAGAAATGAATATTTTAGGAGTCCTCAAACGTTTCAGGACAGAATGGTGAAATATAAAATATCTATATCTCACCATTACTTCTTAGTTAAACACATTCCTCCACATCTGATATGGTAATATGCATCAAAATTTTCAAACTACTGGTGTAACTAATAATTCTAAGATACCACAGTCCTAGGTTCAGTGCAGCTACCCAGTTACAATAAAGCGCACAACTTACATGAAGATTTTTATCAATGATAATTCGTAAGTGTGCAAGGTAAATTATTCATTGATAAATGTCATCACCACACAAAGAGTAGATTACATTCTGCCATTTTTTTTTGTGGGTGGCTCAAAACCGTTTGAGAAATTAAGTGTACACTGTCAGCTGGGACAGTGACTATTTTCTTCTTCACAGCATCTCGACCATCTTTGAGCACCACCCAGTCTCATACATAATGGGTACTGGGGGCTCTTTCCCCAAGGGTAAAGTAGCATAGACATAAAGTATACCACTCATCTGAAGGTTAAGAATACATGGACCTCTACCTCCATTCTTCTTGTGGCCTTATGCTGGTGTGGTACTTAATTAAGCATAGGGAGAACTTTAATTTCACAACATAAATTGACGTATTTAATGATGGTGTGAATTGCAGACATGGTATTAAATGACATGATCAGCGAATAATGGATTTAAAGGGACATGGAAGGAAGTGGCTGTGGTCTAATTTAAGGCAGCATCCTGACATCTGCCTTGAGGGGTGGACTACACCACAAGAATCGTCAGTCAGGATGGTTAATCTATGGGCAGGGACTTCAACCCAGGACCTCCTGAATATGAAGTATGAATAGTGCCCACATGACTGCAACATTTGGTTATAAGGGTGAAAAAATGATGACACCGTTCTACTGAACAATACATATAATACTAGAGACTTGATTATATGGACCCATGAACAGTTCTGGTAATTTCAACGGCAAAAGCCAATATAACATGGCAGGCATTGAATGACATACCTCTGAACAAGGAATGAAACAGATAAGTAAAGTTCTTACTGCAGGGCAAAGCTAATAATATGAGGGTTGGAACTTTAATAGTGGCAACACTGCTGTAGAGATGCCATGCAACGGAACCAAATAATGTTGCTTATACCACACATCAGTTACATACCTGCCTTACCTCAGAGAAAATGGACTCTTCCTTCCCACATCATGTGCATGCGCAGTGATGAGAAGAACAGAGCCTCATGTTAGCTGGCGGTCTAATGTAGTGTTGTCACGATGTTTTCGAAACAGGAACAACAGAGTTGGATAAAGACTGAATGTGCCAGAGGCTGTACAGCACGAGTGTCATCAAGGTCTTCAAGAGGCTTGCGGGAAATCTGCATTGACTTACAGAACAATTGCAAGGTGGGTAAAAGCCTTCAACGAGGGACGCCAAAATGTGGCAGACATGCGTTGGCCAGGGTGTCCTAGTGTCAGTGAAGAGGTGTATGCTCTTTCCACATTACTGGAGAGTGATCGACGCCATACAATTCGTGAGCTGGCCCAAGACAGGATTAGTGCATATGACTGTGCTTCACATTCTGAAGGAACGCCTGGGCATGAGAAAAATTGCATCACGATGGGTTCCACATTATTTGACATAAATGCAGAAATGGCTACGATACGACGTTCCCTGACAGCAGACTGCCAATGCGCAGTATTACTGTTCATTTTTGGAACACAACCTGAGACCAGCTTTGAGAAAGAAGCGGCGACACTTTCTGCAGAACCCATCCATCATTTTTCAGGAAAATGCTTGGCCGCACGCAGTGCAAGCTGTGGCTGATTTGTTCAATTGATGGGGCTGGGAAGTGCTGTACCATCCATCATACTCCCTGGACTTAAGCCTTTGTGACTTCGACTTGATTCCTAAGATGAAGGAATCATTTTGTGGCATTCGCTTCAGAGCTGTTCCAGAGATTCTTCAGCCAGTAGATCGCTCCATTCGAACTATCAACACAACAGGCGCTGCTAATGGTATCCTATGACTTCTACATCGCTGTCAATGGGTTGGACACAATGCTGGTGACTACACTGAAGGACAGTAACACTTCGAAACATGCATTTATTTTGTATCAGTTGTAAATACGAGTAAATAGTTGCCACTATTAAAGTTCCACAAGCGCACCTGGATGAAGGTTTCATTGTTCTGAAAGTCAGTTCTATAATTCCCATTTTAAAACACTGATCAAGAGGTGACTGCATGTGTCTTGGTTTTATTTTTATCATACACTCTTACTTTTCCTTATATACCTATACACTATACACATACTTTTTGTTTTCTGGGTATTTTTCATGTTCATTATTAATGATTATGCAACATGATCTGTAATGAGCATCGCCACTATTACCTCACTCAAAATAATTTTCAATAAATGGTATACAGTACTAGTGTGTTGTTTTATGAACAGTGAAAACAGGTTATTTCTGGCGTTTTATGTGCTTTATAACTGCATACAGAGTTACAAACACAGAGAACAGTACCCAAAAAACACAGCTAATACTGCTTACCAATATTAACTAAGAAATATTATGACCACCCAGAAAAATCTGCATTGCAATGTGGTTTACACTTTTCCTGTTGATGGTGGTTGCTCACGTTTTAACATTCTTGGTGTCTTTGACTCACATGTAAAATCTGTGACCTTCAGAACATGTTTCGCACCCATGTAAATAAATTTCCCCTGCAATCTGAGAAACAATTTCTGTTGCTCATGGTGATTGCTTATATTTAATAACTTGGATTCTTGGATGCAAACACCCAATCTTTTTTTTGCAACATACTACACTACCATGAAAAATAAGAAAATATATGAAAGGCACATATTCACTGACATCACAATGCTAGTACTTTATTTATGGGGGAAACTCTTGATTCCCATGTGCCTCTTTTTGACACAGGAAAAAAAGAACTATACCAGGGTCATCTCTTCAAGAACATTTTTGTACATGCAACTTTCTTTTTACAACATGCCACTTTGAATATATGGGTGAGGCAGATGGATGTTTGGTTATTACACATACAGATGTTAAGAATATGCCTCACAGAATATACCTAAAGGTTCATATAATCATGACTCTATTGTAACAAGATATAATACTCATATATGGTTTGTCAAATTCAAGATATAACATATTGGAAAGGTGATATGTCAGAAATAAGTATCCAAGAATCACACCAACCTTCAATTAAAGTTCATCTTGCAGCAACTTTACACATGTTTACATATTATGTACACAGTTTACATTATAAAGACAAACTTCACCAGTCATGCAGCATTGTCTGGAGATGTAATCACCTTGAAACACTTTATCATATAAAATCTGAAGCTTTCATGACAGTTAAAGCTGATAAAATTCTTTTGAGCTATAAGTCATGTCAGTGGTTAAAAATTACCAATGTTGCAGGGACCATCTCTGTCCCAATCACCACCTTTACAAGGACAGACATATCAAACCCTGATAATGGGGACAGAGATGGTCCCTGAATTGTCAGTAAATTTTAATCAATACTGCTGAAAGCCCAAGAGGATTTTATCAACATTTATTATAACATGTAAGAATACCATCTTTCCCAGAAAGCTCTGTGTTTTAAAGAAATTATTCTTACATCCTGAATGCTCTAGGATGATCAATAAAAATAGACTTAAAGAACTGATTTTCTGACTGCCCCCCCACTGCTTGTCTGGAAAAATTTCTGGTGTCACCCATGTATTGCATCATACCAACATATTTCTTAGAAATGCAGATATGCAGAATTCTGTGTGCACTAGACTATTCAATAGAAATGTTACAATTTCAAGGCCCGTAACTTGGACAGCCTTCATCTATTTAACCAAAGTTTGTAAATACATATCCATTACTCCACCAATATTCCATATAACCTTTAATGTCTCATGTGGAAAAGCTCTGTCCTACAGGCAAAAATATATGTGCAGACCAATGACTAAAAAGATACTCTACTCAGTCCCTGAGTAACTGCTGTAAAACCACATGCATGATACCCTGAATACAAAAATGTTTACTATTCAATAGTATATCAAACACAGACAACCCTCTGACCTAAGCAATAGCTGTGTTCCCAAGAGTGGATGTGCTACTTCAAATTGTGCTGACTAAAATTTTTGCTCATTTCAAGTACTCCATTTTCGCTGCCTTCAATTTTGATTGGAAAATGTGTAATTCAGATATCTTTAATATCATTCATAGCCATTTATGAATCATTTTTTTTTAAATAATTCAATTGTTTTTATTAATCACTAAAAATGAATGAAAGAGGCAATATGAAATCATGTTAACATGAAATTCACATAAGATGAAACTTTTAAGTCAGGTGATGTCTGTATACTCAATTTCATAAGGTTACACAAAATGGAAGTAATGTACAGGTGTACTTTGAACACAACAACATAAAGCCAAATCACAAACTATGAAAATGCCAGAAGACTAATTCTACTAGTGCCTTTACTTTGGAAGAAATATTATCACATATACTTTAGGAAACAGGGACAGACGATAATCATAACAGTATACTGGGTGGCCCAAAAATGACATTTTTTAAAAGGGTACAAATAAACACCAACTTGGAATGAAACACATATATATTATGTAAAACACATGCAAGTGTGTGCCTAAAAGTATTTATTCAGTTTAGTTGACCTATTACACACAAATGTATTTTCCATTTTGAATTTTTAAAATAGGCATTTTTACATCATGTTACCAACCTTTTGAAGTGTTAACCCAATGCTGCCTGAATGAAATTTGTTGGCTTACCATGCTTTGAATGACTTAAACACTTGGCATACAACAACCATAGAGAATGGTTTCAGTCTCTGTAACTACTGCATCAGAGAACTGAAAATGTGTGGCTTCTTGTACACAAGGCAACATCTCATAAACCACTCACCCACCAAAACAATGTGTTCAAGCCATAATCCAAGAATATGAGGTCCCATTCAACATGATTCTAATAAAAGAAATTATGACTGAAGTGTCTGTAATTGGTCTTGCGGCTGTTGACTCGGCACATTAATAATAAAGAATTGAATTGAATTATTATTATTATTGATATGTATGGGTTGAAATTCCCACTTCCGACGGTCTTAACTTACTCATTGGAAATCATTACTTTCCCCGACGCTAAACCTGAAAACACTGCCAACTATTTTCGTTTTTTAGAAAACAATTTGGATACCAATAATTTTCGAGTAATTATGGTTGGGGACTTTAACGCCCCTGGTTTCGACTAGAAAAGTGGTCTATCTCTGTCCAATTCCCATTATTACTCTAAACTTATGGAAGATGCGATCTACAACTCCACGTGTCTTCTTACTCTTAACCAGTGCACTGACACTGTCAGTAGCAGCTATCTACTTGATTTAATTTTTTCTAACTTAAGCGACATAAGTATTACTCCTGTTGATCCTGGACTAAGAAAGCCTGACAATTATCACCCCCCTCTGATTATCAATTTTTGTCTGCCCCTTGCCACTTGTATTCAAAATTATAGATATTCATACCGTAAATTTTCGTCTGGGGATTATGCATTGCTTTTTATTAATCTTTCAACTTACGACTGCTCCTGTGTGTATGGTACCACCTCTGTGGATTCTGCTGTCACTGGCCTCAATGTGGCTGTTCAAGATGCCATGGAACATGCAATTCCCCATGGCATCATAAACACTCATACAAAATTTCCACATTGGTGTTCTAGTTCCTTAAGGTATTATATGAGGAAAATTATTATATTTTACAGACGTTTTAAAAAAAGAAATCCGACTGCCTTTACCAAAAAGTTTCTTTCTATCATAAGCAAGTTAAGGCTACTATTAAAGTCTGAGAGACTTAGATGGTTTAAATCTGTGGACGAAAATTTAAAGTCTCAACCCAAGCAATTCTGGATATATGTGGCCTCCATTAGGAAAAGAGATTCTACGTCCATCCAGCTTGAGGTTGATGGTAAGCAATTAATCAAACCTAATGATATTGCTGAGGAATTTTCAAAGCATTTTCAATCAGTATACCACAATCCTTGTCCTACTGTCTTCCCCAACCTTTTGTCATCTTTTGAATTCTTACCTTTAGCATCTGTTTCTGATTCAGACGTTATCAAAGCCATTGTGTTGTATTGTATTTATTACATGTTCCAGCACATCCATAGAAGGCTGAAGCCATTGGATACAGAACCTGTTACACCACAAGCTTGCTAAATCAGCAAGTAGTCAACAGAACAATGCATTTAAATACACAACAATAAATAAGCATATGAAACCTTACACATCACTGCAACTACATAACCTACCATGTGTATGTAAAATATAATACAAAATTGGAACATATACATGACAATAGATCAAATAATGGGTCACAGCTACACAAGTAACTATCCCTAATTAAAATATTCATCTAAAGTGTAATAGGATTAACTCTTTTATACTTAAAGGAAGATGATTAAAAAGTTTAATACCAAAACAGTAAGGTCCTCTCTGGTAAGTTGTCAAATTTGTCTGAGGGCGATAAAGATCAAAATTACGCCTAGTATTAAGGCCATGAATTTGTGATGTTGTGTGATATAAACCCATATTATTTGCAACAAACATCAATAAAGAAAATATATATTGGGACTGCAATAGCAAAATTCCCCAATTCCTAAATGCATCTCTACAAGAATACATTAAGTGCCTGAGTTGATGGCATCCCTGGATTCATTATTAAGGGTTGTACTGATATATTTGTACCTATTCTTAAACATATCTTTAATCTAAGCTTATCTCAGCATTATTTTCCCACCCGATGCAAGCAAGCAGCAATTGTTCCTGTTCTCAGAAAAGGCAAAAGCACCTCTGTTAGCAACTATAGGCCTATATCCCTACTGAGTAATTTTTCTAAAATATTTTAATTTATTATGATCATGTTTTCCATTATCTAAAATCTAAAATTACCCTTATCAGTATGGCTTTTCAAAAACTAAATCCACAAGCACCAATTTGGTAACTTACGCTGATTTTATTTCCTCTAGTCGGCTCTCAGAGACAAGCTGATGCCATTTATTTTGATCTGAGCAATGCATTCGACATTAACAACATATGTGATGCAGTTGCCCACTCTAAGTGTCTACTATTTGCTGATGATATCAAAATTTACCGAGCTGTTAATTCTCCTCAGGACTGCTATCTACTTTAGGCTGACACTAACTCTATACAAGGTTGGTGCATTGCTAACTGTATGAAACTCAACATCAGTAAAACTAAAGTTATATCCTTCTCCAGGAAATTCAACATACTTATCTATGATTATAAACTTTGTCAATCATCCATAGCCCAACCAATTCTATAGAAGACCTGGGAGGGTTTATTGATGCTAAACTATATTTCCTTGACCAGGTTAATTATATCCTCTCTCACTGTGTTAAACTTGGGTCTAGTTCATAACATTACTTTCAATTTCTCATTTCTAGACTGTATGCTCAGATTGTACACTGCATTAGTTACATCTGAGCTTGAATATGCATTTGTAGTCTGGAATTCGATTACACCAACTATTGCCAACAGCTGGAATGCATCCAGCAGAGGTTTGCAGCCCTTTGTTTTAATTGTTTCTATCCTCAAGTCCATTACAGTTATTCCCTTGCTCTTGAGGAGTTAAAATTGCACACTTTACGTACTAGGAGACATCGCCTCGATGCTCTCTTTCTTACTCAAGTTTACTTTGGTTTGAAATTCTGCCCTTTTGTTCGGAAATTGTTGGTCTCCGAGTTCCTGCTCGGTATATCAGAGACTTTGCATTATTCTATGTTTGCTCCTCATCTAAAAATTGTCCCTATGCTAGATGTGCAGCAGCTGCTAATGTTGTTTGCAAGAATGTTGCCGTATTTAGAGCCAGGAAAGTTCTCCCCAAACGTTTTTTAAATATGGTGTAATTGTTACTATTATTATTTGCATGAATATAAAAAACAATTAAACTGAGTTGTTATTATTATTATCCTCTCCAAATATCTACACTTTTCATTTCACAATTAAATATTTATAAGTTTCATTTCTCAGTTCTCAATAACAACTTAGATTTATGTTAATGAAATTGTTGTTATTATTATTGTTTATTTACTTGTCTGCATTAATGTGTTTAATTACATATAAAATGCCTATTTTTAATATTCAAAATGGAAAATAATTTTTTGTATAATAAATAAACTAAAATGAATAAACACTTCAGACTCTGTCTATCATCCATCTAAAAACTAAACATTTGTACACCTATACTTAGGTATTTTCTATACAACTGACGTAAGTTTCGTTCAAGTGCACACAGTCATTCAGTTTTACCATATTATAATAAAATCATCTATTCTTTTGTTCCACCTGGTATGTCAAGCTTCAATGAACAGTAATAACACATAATTGCTTCAATACATGAAACACTCAATGTGCTTTACTTGAATTACGACAAAAACAATATGACACAATGTGTACTTGGTCTATCAGTGATTCAGTTCTTTGACAACATTTTTTACACAAATGATAAATATGTATATGTAAAGCAAGTAAAAGATTCTTACAAAAGACAAAGTGCAATATTTTAAAACAAATTTCAGATTTACACACAGGAAAAATTAGCTGTCCCAAAATTAAACAATTCCATCAAATTAATATCAGGCTACCACGAAATTCTAATACTTAGGATGGCCTAATAAAGATACTATTTGGTATCAGCAAAGGAAGACTGAGGAAAATCATGAAAATCTCAGTTAGGTCAGCTGATGGTCCTGGCTCAGAGTTTGAGCACCTCACCTCCCTCTAAATATAAGTCTAGAGCATTACTGCTATGCCAACTTGCTGAGTGGAAATAATATATACTATGTACACAGCCAAAGAACAGTGCTACCATCCATACATATATTTTCTTTAGTACAATTTCAACAATAGTAGTATCAAAATATTCTACTAAATTAATTCATCCCATTCACAGATACACTTCAATAGAGAGATAATAATGGATACATTAAGATCTAACAACATGTCTTGGTCGATATTAATTTCAGTATTGTGAGGAGTTGAAGCTCGATAGCAGACATGACATTTGCCTGCTGTAGGCTATTATTTAAACTTTGTTAAGGGCAAAATTTGTAATAAGGGTGTCCAATACAGAAACGTCTATACTATTTTGTTCTTGTGACTGAGTATTCAGAATAGATTACAAAATTTTGATCTACATTTTATTTTCATAATAGGGACATTTTTGTTACATGCCTGGTAACAGACTTAAATTTTTATGGTAAATTTATGTGATGCAAGGCAAAGACTGGTTGTGGTGCAGTTATAGATACTTGATTAAAAAGATGAGGAGGAATTAAAATAGCAAATAGTACTGAAGTACTGACTATATTTAACTTACAGTTGTACCAATTTTCAAAATGCTAATGTATTTATGGCATAATGGAAAAGTTCACAATATTCAGTTGCAAAAATAACAAAATAGTGGAGTATTATTATTAAAACTATTGTAATAAGTTATGAAAAATATACCGACATCTGGAACACTCTTTAACATGTACTGTAGTAGAAATCAGATCTAGCTCGGTAGAACTTGACATTTAAATCACCTGAAAACATGACATACAACCACTCTTACTTATGTCAATTTTTAAGACATAAGTATGGAATATGGCACCCCACCCCACAACACATGCAATTAAAGGCAAACCTTCATTGCAATTAGGCCATGGAAAGAAGCTGCATGACTGACCTCCTATATCTCTTCAAGTTGTTCAAGTTCCGTCATCCCCACAAACTATGAAACTTCTTTTCAAGGCCTCAGTATAGTTAATGCCACTTCCTAGTCTTCAATATCCTGATGTTGCACACTTAATAAATAAAAACAATAAAAAACTTACATACATTAAAATATACCTTATGGAAAGAATTGTTCATTTTCCATTCTCACAAACCAAGATATACAAATCAGATCCTATCAAGTCAAATTACAGACAAATAGCAACAATGATCATAATATTCCCTGTATAAATGCAAAGTACATTTAGAGTATTCTGTCAGAACACACAATGTAAGAACAGCACATTGATTTCAGATCTTATTTGAACTACCATTATTAAAAATATCTTGATCTTAATGGCGCGTGACAAGTGTTTGGTATTGTCATGGGAATATTTTCTTTGGGTGCCATCCAAAAATAGTTGAATGACATTTCAGAGCCTGCATTGTTGGGTTAAGGAAAGTGTAAAGGTACCATATATCTGAGGCCTGACCTAATGAAGTGCTTGACATACATAAACCTCTTGTGGTATAAAAGGGGACTTTTATTAACTGGAAAGGCCACAGCATAGCTCAGGTAGTTAAGACATTGGGTTCTTCCCATGGAGGTCCAGTTCAGTCTCAGGGTAGTCTATGTGGAATCTCTGGTGGACACAGTGGCACTTGAGCAGGTTCTTTTCCAAGTACTTCAGTTTTGCCCTGCCAGTTATCAGTTCACCATTGCTATATTCTTTCATTATCTGGAGATGGCACAATAGGCCCACTTGCAGATGGTGCACCAAGCGACTCAGTCTCAATCAAGAATATAAAATATTCACCAGAAATAGAAGACTATTTAAAAATATGTACACATGAAGACCAACAGAGATAATTTTAATTTCATGCATCCTGTTGTGTTACAATATACAAGTTCTTTATTACAACCGTCACAGCACAACTAATATCAAGATCAGTGCCTAGTTTTGGCTCTGCTACATGTTCGGCTATCAATAGCCATCATCAAGCAAATACATGGCCAACATATATACACCACTGAACCACAGTACTAGTAAAATTGGATACAATATATTTATTATATAAAATACCTGACATAAAAATACAACAAATTAGATTACATAAAACAGAAGTTATAGTATAAAACAAGAATAAAATTCTTTGATCGATGTTTTACATCATCGAGTCAGCTGTTGGTTTTGTAATTTTGTTGCATTCCCACCGACAAATTGGAATATTCTATATTTTGTGTATATAATATTGTATAGGAGGCTCATGACGTAGATGTAGTAAATTAATGTTAATTACAAAGTATTGTCCGTTCTGTAGGGAATGTAAACAACGACTCTTGTGTTGTTAATATATATTAGAATATAAAAATATATATAATATAGAATATTCCAATTTGTCTGTGGGAACGCAACAAAATTACAAAACCAATGACTGACTCAATGATGTAAAACATCGATCAAAGAATTTTACTCTTGTTTTATACTATAACTTCTGTTTTATGTAACCTAATTTGTTGTATTTTTATGTCAAGTATTTTATATAATTAATATACTGTATCCAATTTTACTAGTACTGCAGTTCAGTGGTATATATATGTTGGCCATGTATTTGCCTGATGATGGCTATTAATAGCTGAAACTTGTAGCAGAGCCGAAACTAAGCACTGATCTTGATATTACACTCAACTCTCGATTATCCGGGGGGCAGATAAACCGGTTTGCGGCTTAATCGGGGCTTTTTTGAGGCTTATATGTTGTTTAATATTCATTCACTTTTGTTTCATATGGTGAGTTGTAACACTATTTTCGCACTAGTGTGAACCGAGCTCTGCATTATTTCGTCCCGTTATGCGAACACAATGTTCTAGGGTAGGGGTGAAAGAATACAAGGATTTGTGGAAAGTTTCAAGGACAGATACACCGCCCCAGTTAGTCTCTTTGTATCGATCTTCATGTGCGTTAGCAAAATGTCGGTGTAAAAGGAAGCGTGTTGTGTTAAGTATTCAACATAAACTTGAAATATCCATCAGATGGGAAAAAGAGGTGTAGTCAAACAATTAGCAATGCAATATGGTATTGAAGAACAAACTGTCCGTGATTTGAAAAACAAAAGAATCATTTAATTTCCTTTGACTCGTCTTCTAATTCAAGCGGAATGAAGAAGAGAAAAACCATGAAAAAATCAACATATGATGATCTCAACAAAGCAATGCTGATCTGGTTTAATCAACTAAGGGCACAGGGAACAACAATAACAGGAGCAGTTTGTGCTAAACAAGCACATATGCCATATACGAGATTTCAACTCTGTGGGATACAGTAAAGCCGTATTTAAAAATTTATGGAAGAAACTGATGCCTTTCATCACTAATGAAGATGATGAAATCCATGGATTCACTGGATTCAGTGAAAATGAGATAGCCATAGAATTGACAAAATTGGCTAACCAAGTTCATGGCGGTGAAGAAGTCAATGAGGACAATATAAGAGAGTGGTTTGACTGTGACTCGTGTGAGCCAGGCTTCGAAATGTTAAGCAGTGACAAAATCGTAAGTTCAGTGGGGATGCAGCCAGAAGAGCGGGAAGAAAGTGAGAATGAAGAAGAGGTGGACAGTGCTGCTAGTAAGAAAATATCGCATGGTGCTGCTCTTAATCATTTGGAATCTTTACTAGACTATCTTGAGAGTGAAGATAACAGTTTATTAATTGACAAGCTAATATTACGTTGGCTTCGTACAGATATCTGTAAAAAGGAAAATGCCGCGATAAAGCAAACAACAATATTAATTTTTTTTTAAGTGTTAAGTGTGAATATTCGTAAAGTGTTGGATGTTGTTGAACACTGTGATTGAAATAACTAATTCATACTTCAGTGTAATGTAAAAAAAAAGCATTAAATAGGCCATGAGATGACATAAGAATGAGGCTGAATAAATTTAAATACAGGTAGGCCTATAGTATTATGAAGGTACAGTATTACAATACTACTTTTAATAAAATTTTTCTTAACTGGGTTTTTGATTAATCGTGATTTCTGTCCCCGCCATTATCCTGGATAATCGAGAGTTGAGTGTATTTGTGTTGTGATGGTTGTAATAAAGAACTTGTACCAACAGAGATGTTTACATGGACTGCTGTAACTACCATCATAATTATTATAAGACTTCATTAACCTTTAACAGCTGTGTTGCACTATTACATATGTGCACATGTGATGTCCAGCAGGCCGAATGCTGAATGTTTTCAATACTAGTATATCCCTGGCAAAGTATAGCCACAAGCCCTGTAGAACTGGGAGATTTAAAATCTTTTATTCTTAGATGATAATTGTCACCCCTGAATTGAAGAATATGGCTCCTAATCTCATATTAGCTGAAGATTCAAAATCTGCATTCCTAGACAATAAAAGTTAACAAGGCTGTATTTTGTGTCATACAGACAACCCTGATAATGGACCCTTCATCCAAAATGAATTTTAATACATAAAAAATTCTTGGAAATTATGGTAATTACAAATACTAAAATCACAGTTATCTCTCTGAAACTACAGTAATCCTTCAAAACTTGATATTATATTTAAGCATCCTGTTACACTCACACAATATATATGAGACAAATTCTGTCTTAAGTGCAACAATTTAATTGTAATTCTTTCTTCTTCCCTTCCTCTACACTACATGTTTCGGCACATATTAAAGATAAGCAGCGACACACACACAGAGAGCCTACACAGAACAGTACCTGAACAGCGATAAAACAAGAAGTGGCCTATAGACATAGTATAGACATAGACATAGCACTACAGACATACGGTGTGTACCCCGAGAAAATTTTTAAAAATTTGGAAAAAGAAAAAGAACAGAAAATTTATAGACATTTTAATTTGAATTGAAGTTCTAAAAAAGTGCCAATTTTAGAAATCAAATTGACGCGTGTAGGTTAACAAAGATTTTATACATACAATTGGAAAGACTGGTGATTTTAAATTTTAAACTACGGGCAGTGTAGCAGCTACGTAAGAATACACACCTGATGATGGCCATTTAGGGCCGAAACATGTAGTGTAGAGGAAGGGAAGAAGAAAGAACTACAATTAAAGTGTTGCACTTAAGACGGAATTTGTCTCATATATACTTCAAAACTTGAACTGTTGTTGAATAAAGGTCAGTATTTTTGGAACTTCTAAAACAGAAACTATGTCTTGGAAGGCTAAATTTCATTGGCCGTGTAATGCATTATTATGTGACCACACCACACAATCCAACTGGCTGAGTGTGGTACTCTTTTAATAGCAATATCATTGCCATGAGTTAAAGCATGGCCGTCAGACTTGCAGAAGCAGTGATTTAAAATTCTCTATTCTTGGACAATGAATTTGAATTAAATTATGACTTCAAACCTGATAATACTGACAGGTTTAATATTTCTATTCTTGGATGATTTAAGAGTAAATCAATTCCTCCTCAGAAAGTATAAAATTATTAATTCAGTTCATGAATACAGAAAGTTATGGTGAAATCAGTCATCCCTCAAAAGGAGTACATTCAGTATGAATTTCTGTCTTCATACATAACATACTCTAGAGTGGAATTCAATATTGTTCATTGCTTTTCACTGTTCGTGCTATCAATAACTATCGCCTAAACATTTTACAACAAGAAATAACACTGTGTACAATATGTCATCATATAAAACTTAATATACAATTTTAGCTCACATATATTTATCACATTTTATTGCTTCAGCAATATAAAATACTTCAGATTGTCTTTCTTTGATGTCTGAAGGACAGAAATCTTCGGGACTTCCATATCTTCTAGGAACACATAAAAACCAAACATATTAATGTGTATCTGAATGCTCAGGTTCCTGTACGCGAATGCTCACACGATGCACACTGAAAGCAACACATAGTACAAACCCACTTCACTTGGTAGCTTTACACTGTACATACTAACATAATTCACTGAAGATATTTTAATTGAACATGCAGTTATTTTTCCCCATTTACATAACGTAGATTACATTTACACATATCTGCATATAAACAATATTACATACTTGCTTTTAAACTGCTGGATAACAGCACTGCTCCCTCATATGATTTACGGTTCATTCTATCATGGCTTATGCCAACATTCAACATCAGTATTCAAATTCAGCAGCACCATATACATAGGGGTAAATAATATTAGTGATGTGGTCTGGTGAGTCTTCCATTTCAGAGCTCAAAGAAGGAAGCAATCAGGTTAGCCATACCATTCAACATTTCTACTACAGGTCTAGTAAGGAGTTACATAATTACTTATTAAATCTGATGATTACCATCTTCTGGGATGTGATGCCATGTAGTCTGGTAGATATTTATCGACGTCTAAGATCATGCTGTTTCTATTTTCTAGCAGCCCACATAGCGTCACATCCCAGAAGACAGTACTCTTTGTAGATATTTTAAATATCTGTTTAGTACTACTGGAAGACAATATGAGCTATACACAAAACAGGTGAAGTGATATATTTATGTTAGGATTTCCATATGTATGTTCACTATTTTCAACTAAAAATTCAAGTAAATAGCACTGGTTCCATATACTGATTGTGCATTCTTTTGATGAGTACTATGAAGGCTGTAATCCTCAAGAAAAATCATATTTTTACAGTTAACCCTTTAAAGACTGAAGTTCCAAATCATATATACAAATTCGACAAGATCTAGAAGTTTGTGATGATGGTATATTATGACAATTACTTTCTGGACATTATCCAATGTCCTGCATTTTTTTTAAAAAATGTTTTGGAGACTGGACTCTGTCTCTGTCCTCAGGTAAAAGCCTACTCAGTTGGACACAATCAATAGAGCTAGTCCCTATCTCTGGACCTGAGAGCGATAGAAAGAGTCGAGTCTCCAAGCTGTTGTTTTTCGTAATGTTCAAAAAGTCAATATGTGTATAAAAATTCAGTGTGTACCTCACAGGAAACACATTGTGTCTCTGCTACAAAGATACACAGATTAATGCCATTCAGGGAAATAACTGCTGATTACTGATGAAACTATACGAAATGCACAAATACATTCTGTGGGCAGAACACAGAGTTTCTGTGCATTATAGCAGGTGGTACATATAAAACCACTGGATTTTATAGGGTTTAAGCATTGAAATTCTCTCACAGAGTATCATATTTGTAGCTTCAGTTTAAAGATACATCAGCCATGTAGTGTGGGACTGCAAACATAAAAGCTTCCTTAACAACTGCCCCACCTTTGATCCTATACAAGCTACAGACTCAATTTATGCCTTTTCAAAAATATGAAAACATTCCAGATGCAGATGTGTGTCATTCTAACAATTCTCACATTGTGTTATGAATAGTAATCTTCTCACAGATCTGGGTTTGATGATTTAACAAGTGGTACCTGTGGGTATGTTGGGAAATCTGCAGCTTCGATGCGGTCCTGTGCTTTAAAGGAGGGATAAAGACCTATCTGATTGGTGCGAAGATTCTTGCCTTTACTGTAACCATCCCAATGATTACCAGCAATGCCCACTAAGTCACCCTGTTCAAGATTCATCTCATTCACATCACGTGCACGATGTGGGAGAACGGCAATTTGTATGTGTGAGGACTGACCACCATAATAATAGATATCATCAAGCGAGCGGAACCGTTTGGCTGCATCTGGATACAGAGTTTGCATTATCTCATATGCTACTCGACATACCTGAAACATTAATATTATAATGTAGTACACCCAAGAGTGGTAAAATAATAGGAGAATGGAGAATCTTACAAGGCATGTAGCTTCATAACTTGTTCTCTTCACCAAATAAAATCAGAATGACCAAGTCATGGAAAATGAGATGGGCATGTAGCATACATGGAAGAGAAGAGGAATGTACTTAGGGTTTTGGTGGAAAAGCTGGAAGGAAGGAGAGCACTAGAAAACCTAGGTGGGAGGATAATATTAAAATGGATCTTAGGGAAATAGGATTGGGAGGTATAGAATGAATTCATCTGGTTCAAGATAGCAACTGGTGGTGGGCTCTTGTGAACACAGTAATTAACCTCCAGGTTCCATAAAATGTTCAGAAATTCTTGAGTGGCTTCTCAACAATGACCCAGCTCCATGGACTTGGTCAGTTAGTAGAGGAACTAACAATTACAGTACACTCAAGTACCCATATGTGGCTTGTCAAGTTGTGTCTTATCTGCGCACCTTTCATGAGCAGTTACAATCTCGTGGAATTTGCTTGGCTCTTCTGTCAAACTGTCTATATATATGAAACAACCAGAGAACTGCTGGATACATTTTCATGAAATCTGATAATGGAAAAATTTATGAGCAACTGCTGAACCATTTCACTTTTAATTTTCACTGGACAATTCTAACAACCATTTTACATGAAGATCAATGTATGTTTCTGTTCATATTTAGAAATGTAACTCACTGAATATTTATTGCAGGGAAAAAGTTCTGAACAAGAGTTTACAGAAAGAATGAATCACATATCATACGGTCCTGCACACTTTTTGTGACACAATTTTCGAGATAACTGAACAAACTGGATGCAATTCACAAATTTCCAAATTTCTATAGCCAACAGTCACCATGGTTACACCATCAGACCCAAAACTCAAAATTCCCTGTCTTTCAATTATGCATGTATCTCTTGGTCTTCTTAGCACATGGATAATTTGAAGTACACTGTATTTGCAGTCCTACTCAGTTTTTCAGCTTTACATTTCTCTTGTATTTGAACAGAAACATTTAGATATATCAGGGGCCTCTTAGGTAAAAGGTGAAGTCATCCTTGAGCTTCATTCATTAAGCACAACACCATGAAGCATAATGGAGAGCAGAGGCACAGTTCCACCATTCTTGAACTGGACACTAGACAGAGGTAAGTGGTCAGCTTCATGCTCTGGCCACACTTACTCCAGGGGAAAGAGCTCCCAGCACCCACTGTATAGGAGGCTGGGTGGGCACCACAGCAGATCTGAATGCTGTGGAGCAGAGAAAAATCTCTCACCCCTGCCCGACGTTGAACCCTGGCCATCCAGCCTGTAGACCACAGTTATATTAACTGAGATTCCCTATATAACCTCTTTATTAACCGTCACAACACAACAACTATCAAGATCAGTGCCTAATTTCGGCTCTGCTACATGTTTCGGCTATCAATAGCCATCATCAGGCAAATACACAGTTCACATATATGTGCCACTGAACTGCAGTACTATTAAAATTGGATACAGTTCTATTAATCATATAAAACACTTGATGTAAAAAATACAATAAATCAGATTATATAAAACAGAAGTTAGAGTATAAAACAAGAATAAAATTTTAGATTGATGTTTTATATTATCGCATCAGTTTTTGGTTTTGTAATTTCATTGCATTCCCACAGACAAGTCGTTGTTTACATTCACTACAGTACAGACAATACTTTGTAAGATGAGGCACCAACTAAACAATTAACATTAATTTACATCTACATCACGAGCCTCCTATACAATCTTATATTAAAAAAACATAGAATATTCCAATTTGTCCGTGGGAATGCAATGAAATTACAAAAGCAACGACTGATTCGATGATATAAAACATCAATCTAAAATTTTATTCTTGTTTTATACTATAACATCTGTTTTATATAATCTGATTTATTGTATTTTTTACATCAAGTGTTTTATATGATTAATAGTTTTGTTATTGCAAAATTGAAAAGGTATAAATTGCCAGGTAGTGATCAAATTCCAGCAGAACTTATTCAAGCAGGAGATGAAATATTACGTTCTAAGATCCACAATCTAATTACTTCTATTTGGCATGAGGAAAAATTGCCTGATCAGTGGAAGGAGTCTATTACTGTACCAGTTCACAAGAAGGGTGATAAAACTGACTGTAGTAATTATCAGGGGATATCACTGCTATCAACTTCATATATTCTTCTTTCAAGGTTAAGTCCATTTAGATGGAATTATTGGGGATCATCAGTGTGGCTTTGACATAACAGATCAACTACAGATCAGATCTTCTGCACTCGTCAGATACTGGAGAAAAAATGGGAGTATGATGAGACAGTAAATCACCTATTCATAGAATTCAAGAAAGCCGACGATTCAGTTAGGAGGGAGGTATTGTACAACATTTTGATAGAGTTTGGGATACCCAGGAAACAATTTAGGTTGAGTAAAATGTGTTTAAACAAAATGTATGGTAAAGTCCGTGTAGGTAAACATTTGTCTGATAAATTTCCTATCCAGAATGGTCTAAAACAAGGAGATGCTTTATCGCCACTCCTTTTCAACTTTGCCTTAGAATATGCAATTAGGAAGGTCC
>NW_019731262.1:3326386-3332835 GCF_002891405.2 Cryptotermes secundus | reverse complement strand
AGGGTGTTTGAGAACAGGGTGTTGAGGAGAATATTTGGACTGAAGAGAGATGAAGTGACAGGAGGTTGGAGAAAACTGCATAATGAGGAGCTTTATAACTTGTACTCTTCGCCAAGTATAATTAGAATGATCAAGCCAAGGAGGATGAGGTGGGCAGCTCGTGTAGCACGAATGGGGGAGACGAGGAATGCGTACAGGATATTGGTGGGAATGCCTGAAGGAAAGAGACCACAGGGAAGACCAAGGCATAGGTGTGTGGACATTATTAGAATGGATGTTAAGAGAGATAAGATGGGATGGTATGGATTGGATAGATCTGGCTCAGGATAGGGACCAATGGAGGGCTCTTGTGAACACGGCGATTAACCTTCGGGTTCCATAAAATGCTGGGAAATTCTTGAGTAGCTGCAGAATTGGCAGCTCCTCAAGAAGGGCTCAGCTCCATGAGTGAGTAAGTATCCAATTTTAATAGTACTGCAGTTCAGTAGTGTATATATGTTAACCATGTATTTTCCTGATGGCTATTGATAGCCAAAACATGTAGCAGAGCCAGAACTAGGCACTGATCTTGATATCTGTTGTGCTGTGACAGTTAATAAAGAGGCTATGTATTGTAACACAACAGGATGCATGAAATGAAAAAAAAAAAAGAGATACTCTAGTTCCATCAGGGGCCTCTATACACCCAAATGGCCAAACTATCCTGGCTTCTACCATTTTATGTATGTTGCAGATATGGATTTTCCAAAACACAACACATACCAGTAAAGCAATAGGTAGGACACATTACTTGTGAACTCAGAACACAATGCATACCTGTGATGAAAATGTGCAGACTAGGTAATCACACAGTGACAAGAAATGTATGTCAAGTATGATGCCATTAAGTGAGGTGTCAGAGTATCGTGTAGACACTGCTGCAGTCTTTGCCACATTTGAATCACCCAAAATGTCATATTCTGGATACCTGTCAAATGTAGAAACATAAAACAACAGTTCTGAAAATAACAGCAAGTATGTCAATCTCTGGTTATGTTGCATGAAGGAAGGAAACTATGCACCTTTCTGTCATCCGCTACAAACTTTAGAACCAACTCAGGCATGTTTTCAAAAATGATATATAAACAAGGGACATTTCACACCATATTTTAGGATTATCGTCTTCCAGGATGACAATGTATACTCTGGCAGATAGGTACAAACGTTTTGGAGGACACAGCTGCCTCCATCTTCAGGGTCTTCTTCTACTCAGAAGATACATGCAGCATGTTCCTCCTACATGTTCTAATTATCTACCAGACCACATGATGCCATGTCCCAGAAGACAGTAGTCTTCATGTTACATGATCAGCTTCATAACGATATATTTATACCTGCAATAAATGAACAAGACAATGAAATATCTAGAATCTCAAGGACAGCAGTACAGAGTATTTATACAGGGTTATTAAAAAAGAATGAACTGATTTCATGACGCATTGCTTCAGTTCTCAAGCATCGTCATGGAATGAGTCAGTGACCATTTGAAAGAGGAGTTATCTAAGTTGTGAATGGCTGCCACAGGGGCGCTGAAGTCGCGTCGTTCTTCTGGCAACGTTCAGTTGTTCGTTTACCCTTGGAATGGCGAGTCCTCAGCAAAAGGCATTCTGCGTTCTCGAGTTCGCGAACACAAATTTGGTTGTCACGGTGCAGCGTGCTTTTTGAAGGCGATTCAGCATTAATCTGCCCTGTCCTAAGAACATTCAACAGTGGTTTCGACAGTTTCAAGAGAGTGGGTGTCTGTGTAAAGGAAAACGTCCAGGACGACCACGAGTCTCGGAGGAACAAGTGGCGAGAATCCGTGCTGCGTTTGAGAGGAGCCCGCGGAAGTCAATAAATTGAGCTAGCCATGAGCTTGCGATCCCTCANTGACCATTTGAAAGAGGAGTTATCTAAGTTGTGAATGGCTGCCACAGGGGCGCTGAAGTCGCGTCGTTCTTCTGGCAACGTTCAGTTGTTCGTTTACCCTTGGAATGGCGAGTCCTCAGCAAAAGGCATTCTGCGTTCTCGAGTTCGCGAACACAAATTTGGTTGTCACGGTGCAGCGTGCTTTTTGAAGGCGATTCAGCATTAATCTGCCCTGTCCTAAGAACATTCAACAGTGGTTTCGACAGTTTCAAGAGAGTGGGTGTCTGTGTAAAGGAAAACGTCCAGGACGACCACGAGTCTCGGAGGAACAAGTGGCGAGAATCCGTGCTGCGTTTGAGAGGAGCCCGCGGAAGTCAATAAATTGAGCTAGCCATGAGCTTGCGATCCCTCAATCCACTGTCTGGCATGTGCTAACAGTACGTCTACATTTGAAACCATACAGACTGCAGCTCGTTCAGGCACTTACCAATGATGACAAAAGGAAGCGGATGGAATTTTCCGATTCGATGCTGGAGATGATGGAAGACAAAACCTTCATTTCACGTTTAATTTTTAGTGATGAAGCGACTTTTTACTTGAGCGGCACAGTCAATTGTCACAACATGCGTATTTGGGGAACAGAGCACCCACATGAAAGAGTTGAGCACGAAAGAGATTCCCCAAAGGTGAACGTCTTCTGTGCTGTGTCTCAGGACAAGGTTTATGGTCCTTTTTCTTTGAAGGAAACACCGTTACAGGACAACCTATCTCGATATGCTCCAAAACTGGCTCTTCACTTCACTGCAAGCAGATTCACATGACTTCATTTCCCAACAAGATGGAGCACCACCCCACTGGCACCTGATGGTCTGAGCTTTTTTAAATGAAAAAGTGCCCCAGCGATGGAATGGTCGGAAGGGGTCCAAGACCTTGCTCTTTGTGCTTAGCCTGCGAGATCCCCAGACCTCACCGTGTGTGATTTCTTCTTGTGGGGATATGTAAAAGATCACGTTTATGTTCCACTGCTACCCACTAACCTCGATGACCTTAAACATCGAATAACAACAGCGATTAACTCAATGCATCGTGATATGCTGATACGCGCCTGCGAGGAAATCTCTTATCGCACTGATGTTGCCTGTGCTGCAGGTGGTGGCCACATTGAACACTTGTAAGACAGGAAATAAAAGTCGATTGTGAGTAGAATACTTGACTTGGCTGGAGTTTTGTATATTATATAAAATATAAAATTGTATAAAATATTGCGTAATAAAATCAGTTCATTCTTTTTTAATAACTCTGTATATCAAACTGAAGTACACTTGTCCACTTGTTTAAATCCCTATATTCATTAATGCCACAGCAGCACACATAAAGAACAAAATTTTGTGAGATGGTTAAGAAAAAACTCCATGGTCTTAGTCTGCAAGCGAAATATACCAACTGAGCGACCACTGCTTTTGGCGAAGTTAGTGACAACTTTTGCGGATAGAGAGTGTCACGTGGTCAGCGCAATGGATCCCCACGGTAACTGAACTCAGTTTTCTAGACTGGAGCTGCTATTGTTCCATTCAAATAGCTCAATTATGCTCATGAGGCTGAGTGAACCCTGTTCCAGGTCCACTTCTCAGAAAATCTGGTAGCGCCAGGAATCAAACCCAGGACCTGTGGATCTGTAGCCAGGAACTCTGACCACAAGACCACAGAGACAGTCTTTTGTAAGAGGGTACATATTTTAATGGGTCTACCTTTCATTAATGGATGTTTCCACCTGACAGAAATTCAAAACACAAATTTATTTTTACAAGTCATATAAAATTACATTAGTTGCTGAGTTTGTGGCTTCTCCAACCTGGCACTTGGCTGGTTATAGAGTAAGGAAGATGGTTTAGTCATTCATCTGCACAGCGTCCCTTCATCAAGACACATGACTGTGACTGAAATACAAATAATTTTCAAAATCACAATAATTTTTGCAGATGTCCTTTAATTTTATTTCATGTACCCAAGGGAACAAGCCTGACAATTCAGTTTTGCCAACAGAAAACCTCTGTACTTCGTGCATTCTTCTAGACTTAGCAGATAACACTACAAATATACTGTCATGTGTAGGGGGGTATGCATGAAGAAAATTAATGGGTTGTAGTTCGGATGACTGGTTTATTAGCACTCTGGTTACAAGTTCTCCTAATCACACTCAATTATAATGCTGTTGCTATTTTCCACACATTCCAGTTCACCGCTGTACAAGCACTAGGATTATGTTTCCACTAGTCATCTCAACATGGAAACTGTCACTTCATACCAATATGACGTCTTCTTGCCTTTTCTTGTTCAATCATGATCAAACCTTGGAACTCAACTAAAAAACGCTCCTGAGCTCTTAACCACAATGCACTGCAGTGCACTGTGCTCTGCGCTACAACAGGTCTTTGTTACATAGGCTCTGCACAGAAAACACAAGTCATGTGATTCCTAGCTATTGAGTTCATTGGTGTGCTGACTTTGCATAGCAACAAGCTATAACATTTGTCCACTGAGACACATCTTCTACTGTTTCATGTTGGAATGTGTTTACCAAGCTGTTGTCTACAAACACTATGAGCGAATCTGTTACCATATACTGTAACGTGGTTTGCTACTGGTTACCATATACTGTAACGTGGTTTGCTACTGGTTACCATATACTGTAACGTGGTTTGCTACTGGTTACCATATACTGTAACGTGGTTTGCTACTGGTTACCATATACTGTAACGTGGTTTGCTACTGGTTACCATATACTGTAACGTGGTTTGCTACTGATGACGCCGTTCAGATTTTTAATTGGTTTATTTAACAACCTATAAATTGTAACTACAAATACGTGGGGCAATCCAAAAGTTTCCGAAATTTGAATTTTGCGCACGAATGCTTATGAGCACATTGAAATACCGCTAGGTGTCTCCTCACACATCCTTCTTGAATCAGTGTGGCAAGCGGCGTCGAGTTGAGTGCTTGGGTTTATTGTTGGTGAACGTATTTCCATTGTGATGTTTCCGTGAGTTTGCGGTTTTGCGATGGCTGACCTGAGAGAGCAGCGTGTCTTTATAAAGTTTTGTTTCAAACTTGGGAAAACCGCTGCAGAAATGCACCAAATGTTGAAGCAAGCTTTTGGTGAAAACAGTTTAGGCCAGACACAAACTTACAACTGGTATAAGCGTTTTAAAAATGGCCGAACATTAACTGATGACGATGATCGTTTGGGACGGCCGTCAATGGGCAAAACACCAGAAAATGTCGCGAAAGTTAGGGATCTGATTCTGCAAGAAGGTAGACTGACCATCCAAGACCTCTGTAACACCTTGGGACTAAGTTATGGTACATGTCAATGAATTTTGTCAGAGGAACTGAACATGAGGAGGATTGCGGCGAAGTTTGTGCCACGACTGCTGCAAAATGAACAGAAGCAGCATCGCTTGGAAGTCTGCAGGGAACTTCAGCAACAGCTTCAAGAGGATCCAAACTTTCTTTCGAAGGTTATCACTGGTGATGAAAGTTGGGTTTATGGCTATGACCCTGAAAGCAAGCAGCAATCATCACAATGGAAGAGCCCTTCTTCACCTCGGCCAGAAAAAGCTCGACAAGTCAAGAGCAACATTAAGTCCATGTTGATCTGTTTTTTTGATAGTGACGGGATTGTTCACAAGGAGTTCGTCCCTCCTGGTCAGACAGTCAATAAAGAGTTCTATCGCGATGTTCTAAGGCGTTTGAGGGAGAACATGAGGAGAAAACGTCCAGAGAAGTGGTGCATGAACGACTGGGTACTCCACCATGACAACGCACGACCGCATATGGCTTACACTGTGCAGGAATTTTTGGCTAAAAACAAGATGGCAGTTGTTCCCCACCCACTGTACTTGCCAGCTCCATGCGACTTCTTTCTCTTCCCCAAGATGAAAATCAAGTTGAAGGGGTGAATATTTGACACAGTTGAGGAAATTCAAGCGGAAACACAGACGGTACTTAACACCCTAACAAAGAAAGACTTCCAGGATGCATTTGAAAAGTGGCAGAAATGCTGGGATCGGTGTATGCGCTCCCAAGGGGACTACTTTGAAGGTGATGGTGCAGAATAAGATCTAGGTAAGATGTAATAGTTTTTATTAATATATTTCGGGAACTTCTGGATTGCACCACGTACTTATAACACAGTTGTGGGCTTACCCAATTTATAAACCCTATACAATAATCTATTCACTCTGTCTTCAGTAGTCTTCACGTATTTATAATGCGGGAGCTATAAAAGTCTCTCTTAATTACACACTCCCAATATAACTGTACTACAGCACACACAGTCTTTAAGTCACACAATAAGTCTTCACTGTCCATGATTTATTTAATCCGTCTTGCAGTGCATACACTCATTTAACTCCTTCTCTCCCTCGCACTACATGTTTCGGCATAATAATGCCATCTTCAGGTGCTTACTTATCCACGTCAAACCAGTTCATTGCATGCCATGTTCACACATTAAAATAACTAAAATATGTATCTATCATATACATTGTCAAACGTTAAAA